>NC_142871.1:95312878-95615909 GCF_051225735.1 Oryctolagus cuniculus | reverse complement strand
CCATAGCATCCAGGTTGATGAAACTAATTTATTGATTTGGCAAGGGCTTATTGTTCCTGAGTACCTTCTATGTAATAAGGGGAACTTCAGAATCTAAATCAACTTTCCAGCACATTACCTTTTCAAACCATCAAAGACCACATTTAAGAGATCTAGCAACTGAGCATTGATGAAAAGGAGGCAGCTCTGTCTGCCTGTAATTAGTGCTGAAAACTGGAGGCCAGCATCCAAAACTGACCAAGTAATCTGGTCCCTTAGAGCACTGGCGAATGACTCCCAGCCCGAACACCTGCTTGGGGCTCAGCTAGCTGAAGAATTCTCTAAGGACCATAAAATTCTGTAAGAAGGATGAAGTTTACAAAGAAATATGGAAATAAGTGAACTGTGGGCTAAAATCTACCACAAATGGTTCCAGCAAGTGTGAGCAGAGACCCTGCCAGTGCACCTAGACACCCTGCAAAGCAGGACCCTGGAAAATTTATACCTGCCACTGCCTGGCATTCACTCATGGCAGTTACTAACTTTCTAAAGTTTTCTTAATCAAAAGTGGTGTAGGTAACCTGTAAAGAAAGCTTTAAAAATTTCAGCTGTTCTTTAACAAAAAAGAGTGAGATTGCTGGATGCAATGAAGTTCAGTTATTGCTTTTCATGGAATAGAGGCATAGTGAGTGATATATGGGGTAGGATTTAATAGAATATTCAAAGGGTGTGCAGTTTGGGAGCAGGACTTGAATGCCCATTTTTGCCTTTTTTCTAGAACTCAAAAGTGTATTGCTTCAGGTGACTGATAAAAGTAGGTGTATCAACCATGGTGATTGTATTATAATAACAGTATAATGATCTAAAAATCATTACTGGGATGCAGTTGGCAGTCATTTCAGCTACTTTTGGCTGGCATCATTCTGAGCAGTAATTTCAAGGGTTCTGCAATTTTCCACTGCATAGAAAGAGGCAACTGGGCAGTGTATAAAGGACTAGTAACCTCAGCTCCTCCTTGGCAGCTGTAAATGTACCACAAGGAAAGCATATTTGGAGTCTGTTTAGGTATTGGCTCTGTCTTTTCTGTAGTCTTAATGCTCCAGACAAGTTCCACCTTTGGAACCCAGATGCTGAGGGGTAATACCTGGGCTTCCATGATATGGGTAAGGTCTTCTGTGGCATATGTTGCCTTTCTGGAAGGTGGCTGGAATCATAACTGTGATACTACAAGAAGTTGGCAGTGGTAGGATTACAAATGGCATCCCCAGATGCTTCAGGGTCATCCCTAAAACATGAAAATGGCTACTTATATGGCAAAATCCTTCGTGATATTGTCAAGTGAAAATTCTAGAGATCAATAGATCATCCTGAATTATATGAGTGGGCCCTAAATATTATAATGGGTATCTTTACAATAGAGAGGCAGAGAAGAATTTCCACAGAAAGAGGGGGAGAATGTGATGATGAAAGCATAATTTAGAGCAATGGGGTCACAAGAACTGTTTCCACCCTAAGATGGAAGAGGCAAGGAAAGCGTTCCACTAGAGCCCCCTGAGGGAGTGGGGTCCTACAGTAACATGTATTTCAGAGTTCTGTTCTCCAGAACAGTAAGATAACACATTTCTGTTGTTTTAAGTCAGCAGTTTTGTGGAAATTCAGCATAGCAGCCACAGGAAACTGACTTAGTGATATAAGCACCAATTCCTAGAGGAAGTGAAGGAACACGCCAATGCATCTATCTGGGAAATAGGAATGTCAGACAGAGGAAACCTCATGTCCAACAGCCTTGAGGTAGGGTTGTATGGCTGAAATGATTGAGGAAACATTAAAGCAGCCACTGGATTTGAATGCAGTGACAAGGAGGGCCCAGTCAGAGATAAGATCAGCTAGGTCAGTGGACTTGAGGGCTCAGTGATGTTCATTTTCACGCTCATGAAATGAGAGGTCACTGAAGAGTGTCAAGCACAGGGATAATAAGATCTTACTCTTACTCCAAGCAGCCCAAGATTTCTAACTAAAGGAACCAGAATCACTCTGTCTCTGGTATTGATAATAGACTTAGGGGGCAAAAGACAACAATAGGAAACCAAGTAGGAGGCCATTGATTACATTCAGTAGGCAGCTGATGTTGAGTCTGAATTTATAGGAGAGGCCTAGTTTAGACATAAATATCACTGTGTGTTGTAGCACCAGAAATTTACTTCAAACATTTCAGCAAAAGGGACAGGGTGTTTTATGCCATGTGTTAGTTTTACATCATTCAAGGGGCAGTTAATTTCCTAAGGAGAGGTAACTTTTAATAAAAAAGCATCTATAAAGTATTTTAACTATTATTATCTCAGTTAAATACCAGCATCTTTGAAAATAGATGTTAGAACAAGATTTGCACTGGTAAATTTAGTAGCTTTTTAATGAGCTTAATGGACATGCATATAAATTATATGTGGATTTAATTGTATTCAACATAGACACATTGGTAAACTATGTAAGATTTTCCATCATTGGTTGCATAGGATAATCAAGTCAGGGAAGCTTTTTTTTTTTTCTCTCATTTTTCGGAATTCCATTCAAGGCATGTCTCTAACATAGCTATGGGTTAGAATATTCTGGTTGGCTGTGTCAGATACTAGATTAATTGAATTCACCCTGTAAAAAATTGTGGTGCAAGAAACTCATTGATGTAAGAAGTGTTTATTTCATCACAATAGAGAACTAGAAGTTTAGGCAGCTGACCACAAGAAGCTGTGGGTTTTTGTATCTGCTTATTTTTAAGTTATGACTTAAATGTGGCAGTCTATGTGGTAGAATTTAGTATGAGATTTGCTTTAGTTTATAACCTGTTAGTGTGACTGTGATTGTGAGAGAGCAGAAATCCATCATCTTTCTCAGTCACAACTGAGGTTCAGGAGAGTATTTATCTTTGTTTCATAGCAAAAGTTACTGTGCTAAAAAGATACAAACCATGTTGGAATGAAAGGGGTCTACTTACTTCAGTTCAAACACCTAGTTTCAGAAAGTATTTTCTTTCCTTTTGTTCCCTCTATGTTAACTCACATATTATCTACTCTTTATCAAAGGGCCATCTAAGTAATTATTTCTGAAGCATATTTGGTGTGAATCTTAAAAAAAGGTAGGTATCTTCTTACTAGAAATCATTCTTTATTCAAAATATTAGCACATGCGTAAACATTCCTTATCTTATACATGAAATAATAATGCTCTAGAGAGGATAAATAGCCTCAAAAGTGAAAAAAAATCATTTTTTGGAGGAAATGTGGTCCAGAATTTATACTGTATCATAAAATAAATACAGAATATTCACTACCATATTCTAAAAATGAATAATAGTAGTAGTAATAAAAATGTAATAATAAAAATAACAATTCCCCATTCAGATACATGGAACCATTTTGAATACTCTCAGGTCTCACAAAATGTAAGTTCTAGTCATTTCTGTCTTTCTTGCTTCACATATTTGGATCTGAGATAAGGAAACATGGGTAGGAGAAGTTGGAGAGGTATTCTCTGTGCTGTATTCTAGCACAATAAATTCTACTAGTTATTCTTTTTTGTTGTTTTTTGACAGGCAGAGTGGACAGTGAGAGAGAGAGACAAAGAGAAAGGTCTTCCTTTTGCCGTTGGTTCACCCTCCTATGGCCACTGCGGCTGGTGCGCTGCGGCCAGCGCACCGCGCTGATCTGAAGCCAGGAGCCAGGTGCTTCTCCTGGTCTCCCATGCGGGTGCAGGGCCCAAGCACTTGGGCCATCCTCCACTGCACTCCCTGGCCACAGCAGAGAGCTGGCCTGGAAGAGGGGCAACCGGGACAGAATCCGGCGCCCCGACCGGGACTAGAACCCGGTGCGCAGGCACCGCAGGTGGAGGATTAGCCTATTGAGCCGTGGCGCCGGCTCTACTAGTTATTCTTAGCTCTTGCTTGTGTTAGGGGATGTCTTTCAAATTCTAGGTTAATGGTTGCATTGTACATTTTAATGATATTTTAGTATGAAATTTTTAAAAATTTTATTTGTGATTTTATTTCAAAAGCAGAGAGACAGAAAAGAGAGATGTTCTGTTCAGTGAACCATTTCCCAAACACTCACCAACAGTCAGAGCTGGGCCTGCCTAAAGTCAGAGCCCAGAATTCAGACTTGGTTTCCCCTGTGCATGTCACAGATGCAGGTAATTGGGTCTTCATCAGCTGTCTCCAAGGTGTGCATCAGCAGGAAGTTGGGTCAGCAGAAGGATAGCCAGGATTTGAGTCAGGAACTCAGATGTGGTATCTGAGGATCCCACGAGGAAACCTAACTGCTGTGCTATATCCCTGCCTCATTTTAGTGACATTTTGAATGATTAATCCTAATAGAAGACACTGTTTGTAGATTATGTATTTGCATATATAAGTTGCTTAATATTTACGTTTACCCTGATAGTAGATCTCATTTTCTATTTGAGGAAGTTTGTATAAAATTGGATAAATACCTTATTGAAGTCAACACAGCCAGGAAGTCATAAACCAGAGTTCTCTCTGAATTATTTATTTGCTGTCTTACAATTTAATTACAGTAAACTGAGAAGTAGAGAAATTATTCAAATTCATTATCCATATATGAAGAAAATGTGCTCTTGGTTAAAAGCAGAATCAGCCTTCAGCTGACTTCTTTGAGTAATTCATTCCTTTGTACCTCTCAGAAGCCCAGTTTATGTTATAGCCATTTATATACTTCTGTTTTTTTCCAACTCAAAGAAGGACCCTGGAAAATCATCTCTTTAATTTCCACTCATGAATAGTTAAGAATGAAATGGCATTTAAATCTCTGATTAGATAGGAAAACCTTTACAATTCACTTCCTTATAAACTTTGTTTTCTTAAGCCTTGCAAACTGAGAAGATCCACTAGATAAATACATTGAGTAAAATAATGCTAATCAAGTTTTTTAAAAATTGATTTTTATTGAACAAAGAAAAGAGTTGACTCTATCAAATTTTATTTCTCTAGAATGTCTATAATTCTAGAGAATTTCTCTAGAAATGTCTATAATTTCCTTAAACAAATTGGTTGCACATGATTTATTTTTCTTTATATGATCCTGAGCAATAGATAAACTGGTTTCTTTTCCTGAAGGCTATCCAGCATAAAAACTAAACAATATTTCATTCATGATGCACAAACATATAGTCTACCATGGTTTCCCACAAAATGCCTTATGAAAGAAACTGAAAATCTCACTCATTTCTTATAATGAAGAATGAGTCTATTGATTTTTTTGAAATTTATATAAATTAGCTTTATTTTGTATGTAGTTTATGAAAAAAGATACAGCAGAAAGAAGGAAGAGAAAAGGTGAAACAAGAAAATGACAAGTATAGAAGACAGATTTGAAAGAAAAATAAACAAATAAAAAAACAAGTAAATATATGGTTATATATGTGTATATATATTTTATACACACAAATATATACTTGTACATATTTGCATATATAAACATATATTTATTTTAAGCTGAAATAATATAGGTTTTCATATTGTATGGTTTTAATAAATATGTATTTGGACATCATTGTATGTTAACATACTTCTGTATGATTGTGGTAGGAAGAATTCTAAACATGTGTGGAACCTCTGAACATGAATGGATGTTACCATGATGATTATTAATGTTTCATGGAAAAAGTGATGGAATTTTTGCAGATGTAATTAAGATCCTAAATCAGCTGATTTTCAGCTAGTGAAAAAGGCGATTATCCAGGTTGGGCCTGACTTAATCAATAAAGTCCTCAAAAATGGCTGTGGATCTTCCGAGGAGAGTTTGTCTTTATGGCTTTGAGGAAGTGAAATGCTGGGTTGTGAGAGAGTCAGTGACAGGTCACATACCAGGAGTGGCAGGCTATCCTGGAATTACAGACAGGAAAGAGGATCTCAGTCTTACCTATAAGAAGTGCTACTGAATTCTGGCAACACTGGCTGCACTTGGTGAAACACCTCAGACTCAAGAAAGGAATGCAGGTTAACTGAATCTTGTTTGCAGTCTTGGGACCCTTAGCAGAGAAATGGCTAAACTGTGTCTGGACTTCCTAATCCTCAAAATGTGTGTCACTTACATGTGTGGTAGCTTGTTACTTAGCAATAAAAACTGAATGCAATGATTTAATTAAAAGTGCTGTGCTCCAGGGACCTGCAAAAAATTAATGGAAAAAATGTATCATGAAAAAGCACTGATTCCAAAAATTGTTTCACATCAAGTAAGATTGCCTTTTAAATACATTTTTCATAGATTTTTTTTTAAAGCTTGTATTCATTTATTTGAGGCAGAGTTACAGAGAGAGAGGGAGAGAGAGAAAGGTCTTCCATCTGCTAGTTCACTCCCTGAATGGCTCCAATGGCCAGAGCTGGGCTGATCAGAAGCCCAGAGCTCAGAGCTTCTTCTGGGTCTCTCATGTGGGTGCAGGGATATTTGGACCATGTTCTAGTACTTTTCCAGGGCATAAGTAGAAAGCCAAATTGGAAGAGGAGCAGCTGGGATACAAACTGACACCCACATGGGATGCCAGAGCTGCAGGCAGAGGCTTAACATACTATGCCACAGCTCTAGTCCACCACAGACTTTTTAAAGTGCTCTCATTTATACCAATGATTCTCTTAAAATCAGAGACACTTTCTAGAATTTAGGCTGATGTACATACCAGTATTTTTCTGAGGCTCTTTGAGTTCTTAAACTCTGGGTTCAGAGGGTAGGGCTTATAAATCCAAATGCCTACTGGGTTATGCTGTGATGTACAGTGTGAAATGAGTGTGGAGTAATCTTAAAGTAACACAACAGGGGCAGCACTTCTCCCATTGCTACTACCACAAGCATGTCATTTGCCTGGTTACAGTTTCTCACAACACTCTTCAGACCAAATGAAACAGCCAGAAACTTTCTAAGGTCTTATAAATTTCATGGACCAGAGATTGAGACCTTGCTCATCAGTTACCAACTCAGGAGAATGATTTACTCATGGATGACTTTTTTTTTTAACATTCTATTTCTCTAGAAATAAAATTTAAAACAGTATAGTTCAAACAACTATGAAATCTGATATACAGATATTTATCAGATCTATCCTGTATATGGTCAATGCCATAGTCAACACGAGGTAAAGATTTGAATATTGCTCTATTCTTCAGAAACTTACAATATACCAGAGGAAGATATATTTAAGATATATTTAAACAGATATATAGCAATAAATAAAATAATAAATAAATAAATAAATAAAAGGTCTTCCAGGACTCTTGCCTTTTGTAGAAGTTTTTTTTTTTTTTATTCTTTATTAGAGAACAATGTATTTTTGTGTAAGGTATTGAAGTAAATCTCATGAGTAAAACAGGGTACTGGGCCATTTCATATAGTGGTTAAATTCAAATGAGTACCAAAATTTTGTAGGTAGACTAAAATTCTAAAATCTATTTATTTCCATTAAAATACTGACCAAGTTATACATGGAAAATTGACTAACATTTGCAAATGCACAGTTGATTAGCTATGATTCTTTTTATAGTTTCAGGATACCTTCCAAATAGCATTGGCAAACTGTGAAGTAATTGCTTTAACTGGAATCACGAAGATAATTTCCTTTGTGGAACTCAATTAGCTATATTTTTTCTATCCCTTCAAATCATTTTTATATTGTTTGGATTCATCCTAAATCAGCTGGCATCTGTGATTTCTGGTACGCAGTCAACCTATTTAATGAACTTACTTTAATTGATTAAATCATGCTGCATGTTTACAGCGGTTTTTGCATGAAGTTACACAGGTTTAGGGAAAGGTCTCACTTATAGAGATGTTATTATATAAGGCAACAAAAATGGGTTTTAATTTTTTTTTTGCTATGAAGTCTGTGAGAATTATTGTCAAGCTACACTTGTTTCTCAGAATTTAATATGTATTATACTGACATGGGTGTAGGACTCAGAGCTGGTACTGCACTTAGTAATGCACGGTTTTCTCTCTTTAGTGTTAGGTAATTTGTTTGATAGAGTCTTTGTTCACATGAGGACTGGATTCAAAATGCCTCTTCTGTTGATTATCCAGTGAATACATTATATATTACTCTTCCATGGGGATATCAGTGCCTTAAAAGGCAAAAGGGCCGGGGCGGCGCCATGGCTCAATAGGCTAATCCTCTGCCTGTGGCGCTGGCACCCCGGGTTCTAGTCCCAGTTGGGGTGCCAGATTCTGTCCCAGTTGCCCCTCTTCCAGTCCAGCTCTCTGCTGTGGCCTGGGAGTGCAGTGGAGGATGGCCCAAGTGCTTGGGCCCCTGCACTCGCATGGGAGACCAGGAAGAAGCACCTGGCTCCTGGCGTTGGATTGGCGCAGCACCAGCTGTAGTAGACATTTGGGGAGTGAACCAATGGAAAAGGAAGACCTTTCTCTCTGTCTCTCACTGTCTAACTCTGCCTGTCAAAAAAATAAAAACAAAAAAAGGCAATAGGGCCACTGTTTTAAAATTGTTTTCAATAGAATCAAGCAATAAGATTCTCTGTTAAGTTAATGGATTCTGCAATTAAAATTTAAATGTATATACAGTATATGCTATTTTATCATTTTTATTTTATTTATTTTGAGTAAGTGGTCCAACTAAATTGCAAGTTATTATTTGAATGTTATTGCAGTGATAAATAATTTTCACACATCCCTTCTTTATAAAATGTCTTCTCAATCATTCTAATTTTTTTAAAGATTTATTTTATTTATTTGAAAGAGAGTTACAGAGAGAGGTAGAGACAGAGAGAGAGGTCTTCCATCCGCTGATTCATTCCCCAGATGGCCGCAATGGCCGGAGCTGTGCCAATCCAAAGCCAGGGGCCAGGAGGTTCTTCTGGGTCTTCCACGTGGGTGCCGGGGCCCAAGTACTTGGGCCATCCTCCACTGCACTCCCGGGCCACAGCAGAGAGGTAGATGGGGACTGGAGCAGCTGAGACTTGAACTGGCACCCAATATGGGATGCGGGCGCTTCAGGCCAGGGTGTTAACCTGCTGCGCCACAGTGCTGGCCCCCTAAACCATTTATAATTAACTCCCAATAGATTGAATTCATCCTCTTTTATTTCCCCATTCTAGCTATTGTCAACAATGATAAGAAAAATGTGAAAAAGTACCATAAGATGAAGAGAAAGAGAATAAGATAAATGCAAAAACAAACAAACAAAAAAAGCATGAAAGTGGAATAGAAACAATAGTATAAAGGAGGCAGAGTCAAAGATAATGTAAGAAAATAAAGAAAGATAGAAACAGGAATTATAACACGTCATTATCCACAGAGTCACAGCCCCTAAGGATACCTTACTTCTGTGTTTTGGCTTCTCTTCCTCTGAGTGTTATGAATAAAAATTACTTTCTATCCAGGTGGTTAGATAGTCTTACATTCTAAGCCATGACTTAGCACATGAATAAAACTTTTAAGTTAGATTTTGAAGAAGTTGTTCACTACAGTTTAGATACTCAGAGATGTCTAAGGTGGTACCATCGGCTTTACTACTTTAAATGCTATTCTTGTGCCAGAGGCTCTAGTATACTGCTGTCTCTGAAGACAACTTGAAGATCCTCTTGAGGTTCCTTTATTCCCTGACACTAAACTCTCGGAACATGGAGAATTAGTTTTGACTATACAATACCACACCTGTTCATTAACGCCTCCTGGAGAAATGTTAAAAATTCAGGCATGTGAATTTCTTATCCCAAATCAAGTAAACCTCAGAATTTCTAAAGATGAATTTGTACTATCAGTGATGCTTTTGTTGTTGGTGGTGATTTTTACAAATTTTCCAAGTGATTTTCCTGTATTCATCAAGGATTAAAGTTCAGTTATCTAGGGTATCTTCTGTCCATTTACTTGTAGTTTTTTCAGTAACACATGGCTCAGAAAGATTACAACTCCTTTTGCCCAAAAACTACAACCTTAGAGAAGGTCCCTGATCAAAACTCACATGATACAGACCTTTATGACTCTATCAAATATTTGGGAATTATTTACCTGAATTATGTTTTTCAGACAATTTGCTGATGGTGACAGTTGAAATCGTGAGAATGAGGTGGAAGAGGTAAAATGAAAATGAATATTGATTAGTAGTTGCACAAAAAATGACAAGGTGTAGCCATGGGCCATTTCTGTTCTCAATTTGTTACTGTACACATTTTCCAAAATTTTTATTCTTCACTGGAAATTGTGGTACAGGGTCCAAGATAGCCTATCAAAGAAATATACCATTTACTACTGCATTTTGGATACTTCCTACAAGCTTATTCATGGGTACTGTGCATTCCAATGGAAGGTTTCTATTAACATGAAAATGTGCTGTTACTTTCCTTATCTTAAAACAGAGAAAAACTGATTCTTGATCCCACATCATCTACTTCAGGTGACCCTACCATTTCCCTATAGAAAAAAGTTGTTTTAAAAATGTATTTTGTATGATTTCTCTTATTCTTTGTCTATTTTTTCCTGAACCGACTCATCTTCTCATAACTCCATTGTCCTGTAGTGGTCACTGATCTTGCAGTGTTGAGTCTGAAGATTCACATCACCTCACTTGTCACCCTTTTCAGTCTTCTTTGCATATTCCTTCTCTGTGTTGCACCCTCTGAAAGTAAATGGCTAGCAAGACCCTCCTTTGTTATTCTCCTGATGCTCTCATTCAGCCTCATATATTCCCCTTGACTCCTTGATCTTCTCAGTGACATCAGTCCTGGTCCCCCTTCAAAGCTTTACATTTGCTATTCCCTCTGCATGGAATGCTCCTTCAGGGACAGCTCCAAAGGTCAGTCCTACTGAGATCAACTTTCCAGGGAAATCTTTCCTGAAAATCCTATTGAAAGCAGCAAACCTCTTCTTTTCCTCAGGGTCCCTTCTCTACCTCTAAGTTTTATTTTTCTCTGCAGTAATTATGATCATTTTTATATATAGGTATCTTATATAACATCTTTTCTGTCTCCCTCAATTAGAATGTAGGCTCCATATGGACATGCATCTTATGGGATCATTCGAACTGTATACCTCATACTATGTGTGAGAACACTGGGCCTGAACTCCCAGGCCTAATGTGACTGGCATAATGTAAAGTCTAGTGGAATGTTTATCGCTCTGGAAAGCCCACATCTCAGGACTTTACAAACTGCTAAGGCAATACATCCTAAGAACCTTTCTGCACTCCCCTACCTAGCTTATGAGGGTCCATATGGCTCTCTGCACCTTCCCCAAAAAGCAGCTTGAGAAGGGACTCTGCCTGTGCTCAAAGGGAATGAAGCCTGGTTTCAACCCCCCTGCCCTCTGTCTGGGTAGGGTCAGCCCCACTCTGTACCCCTCCCACCTCTTATGTCTTCCCTAAAATAAAGACTTCTCTAAGTAGCCTTCTCCTCTCCTTTGTACACTAAAATCCTAAAATGTAACACAATGGTGCTGAAACACGGGATGAAGGCAGACCCCAGGCAACTAGTCCACGCTGACTTCCCTCCTTTGCTGTCATTGCTGGCTAAGTGCCTCTCTCCTCGAGTACCCTCCTTGGAGTGACTTGGCTGGGCTCAGGAGACACCACTCTGGAACTGCCTGGGTGAGATGAGAATTGCCTTGGCCTCTCCTCCTCACTCCCAGATTTCTCTTTCTCAGTTCTCTGCAGGCTCACAGCCAGTGTCCTTCTGTCCGATCTCTCCTCTACATGCAACGCTGGACCTGATTTTCAGTCTGTTGGACTGGAAAGGACTCCTAGTTTTCATAAGATTGGTAAAGAAACTTAATTTCTACAATATTCAAGTAACTACAGGTTAAAATTCAGCATGTTCTTTTTTCATTTTTTAAAGTTTTCTGTAAGGTATACAGGCTTAATCTATTTCATACATAAGATTTAGGAACATACCAATACTTCTTGCCGTTTCTTCCCTCCCATTCCTCCTCAGCCTCCCCCCCCACACGCCCCTCATTAATTTTTACAAAGATCTATTTTCAGCTTGCTTTATACTCGTAAGGTTAACCCTACACTAAGTAAAGAGTTCAACAAATAGTATGAAGAAAAAAACACTGTTCCTCAACAGTAGAGATGAGAGCTGTAAACAATTATTGAATCTCAAAATGTCCAGATGTCATTCTTTTGATTTAGAGGCCCTGAGAATTGCTTTAGGATGTGAATTAAAGGAACCAAGAATTAAAAAAAAATGAAGTAGTGGAGGAAGCTATAAGCATGACAGTGTATTCTTGCTGATGGAATGCTAAAAAAATGTTTTGATAGCCTTTTTTGATAGAAAGGAACTGAAGGAATAAGCATATTGCAGAAGGCTTCTGGAAGTTGAAGGCAGTGTGAGATTAGTTTGGATGTGATTAGAAGGAAATTATCTTAAAAGCTAGCTCTTCTAAATGCAGCAGGATCACCTGACTCTGTACCTCATTGTATCTGATGTATTCAACCGTCCTGAGTGATGGGCTGGCTCCTTGTGCCGCCATCACAAGCTAACCCTTTTCGATCAAGGTTTTTCTGTGTCTTGTAACTGACCTAAGGGACAAATTTTATGTAGCTCAAAAGGGTTTCATGTGTTTCTTGTTGCCTTTATTGAGTATAATTTCTATAAAATCTGGGTCAAAGGAGTTAACTTTATCAGTCTCAACTCTGATTAGATCTGGTCCACACATTTGGTTAAAATGCTCAGATTTAACTTTTCATGTGACAAAATGGTTTATAAAATAATGACAAATGTATGTTATGCTTGTATAAAATTCTTATGTTTTATGCACAGGGATTAATCACTGTTAATAGGATGCAGTTACAGAGCAGATCCATCCCCCATTGCAATATACAATGCAAAGGTGTTCCTAGACGTTGTGTTGGTTGCATGGCAGTAAAGACTAATGGGTCATTCTGTCTCTCATCTCCTGCTTCTGACTCTGGCCAGGTCAGCACTGGGACAGGGAGCTAGCTAATTCTTCCCAATCACAGTTTTATACTTGCTCACAACCCTGTCCCATTCTGTCTTGGACAGCCAAAGCCAGTAAAGAAAAAAATAAAGTTACAAAGAAACTTTTTGTCTTATCTAAAACTGCAACCACTTTTTTTCTTAGAAAATTAGCCTTCTGCCTCCAACATAACATCCATTGCCCTAATAATTAGATAGATAATACAGAGTGATTAACATGCTTGATCCTATCTGAAAGGACTAATAGCTGTTTTATGTGGTGATCTGTCATCAAGGAGACCTAACTAGACCAGTCAGCTCCCCAAATGGCACCTATTTTTGATACAAAAACCCAGGGCATTAAACAGCTGCCACAACAGAGGCTGGCTTCCAAGGAAGCCCTACCAACTCTGTCATAAACCTAGCCACTGGCAGTGAGACTGCCCTGAGAGTTGAAGGACAGCTGGATCAGAAACACAAAGCCTGTCAGCCCTTTGCTGACAAAGCTCTTCATCAGCCTGGCATCACATCGAGGGGACAGCCCAGGGTCTTTGTTGGCATTACAGGTAGGACTATAAATTTCTGCATCCTCCTATTACCAGCTAGGTAGATATTAGCCTTTGTGTGCAAAAATGGCTGAAGGAAAACTTGGAATTCTGTGTGGCTTAAGGATCAAAAGTCTTGCCCTTTTTCATAACCTCTCAAGATGAATTCTAGCCCTCTCCCTGGTGGCAGCCTAAGACAAATTTCCCCTACCCAGTACCAAAGGGGCTATTAGGACCAACAATGGCAAATCTTGTCCCACAACCTTGTTTGGTGACTCTCAATTTTCTCCCTTGGGCAGTTTAGGGAAAACTTTCCCCAACCTATATGAAGGGGCTATTGAGTCCATTGTAAACTTCTGGGAGAAATTTCAGGAATTTGACACCCAGGAAACCCTCCACCCAGCAATTTCCCACACAGGGAGTGGAAAGAAAAATGCAGGGCTCACTGACCCTCCTGAAAAACATCTCTTAAGGATCTCTCCCCATTAAACCTCAATTCAAAGCCACTCCCATCCAGTTGAAGTAGGTCTCATTGAGTCACTTCAGCTTCTACAGCTATTAAGCTGTCAGGCTTTCCCACCTGGATTCATTTCTCCAGGTCAAAACTCACCCTGACCCAGGAAGATGAGATGACTGGACTAAGGCCCTGAAGAGGTGGCTATTACACACCTTGGTACCCCCACATCTCTTTGCTTCACTGCTATTCCAGAAGAAATGGAAGAGATGACTGATCACAAAACCATGAGAGCACCCCCTCACCTACCATGTCTGGTCTTGGACAGTTCCATGATCTTGTCCTAACCATTCTCAAAGCTGCTACTTCATTATCCAATCCAAATTTAACTTTTCACTTTCCTATGGGACTGTTTCCTCCAGGGTGGTTTGATTGAATGTGTTCCTGAGTGCCTTTGCCCCTGGTTAGGATGTTCTCCTTATTTGGGGCCCTAAAACCCGAAGGTGTTTCTCCAGTCCATTGCCTACCTCCCTCCTGTCCAGTCCCCATGCAATATTTTCTTGCTTCACATTGTGGTGGAATGAAAAGGCCATGCCAAATAGCTGCTGGCAACTGAAACTGCCTGGCAACAGGCTGTGATTGGTTAGGGAATAAACCACCCCTCAACCGGATTGGCTGCCTCGGCTAAATAAGCTGCTGTACCAACTGAAATAAATGAGTCTGCAGGCTGCTCGCCTCTGGCCTGCTTTCACCCAACTCCTGGGGTCTGTGTGGTGACTCCGCGCCTCTTTCCCCCACCACGCTCCTCCTCTCAGAACAAATCAACTGCAACATCACATCACTTAGAATGAATACTCAATCTTACCTTCTCACTTTTAAATAACACAAACACTAATCTCACAAAGGATTGCTGGCTGTGTCTCTCTCTGTCCTCCTCTGCTTACACTGCAGTCCCTGTCCCACAGCAGCCTGGATTAACAACATGGCATATCTTTTGCTAAGACAGAAAAGGGAGCAGCATTTAAAGATGGAGTAAAAAGGTGTTTTTTTTTTTTTTTTTTTTTTTTTTCAAAAAATATCCTACAACCCAAGCAGACCAGGCAATCAGGCTTTTCAAGGACTATATGTCATGTTATCAAAAAATTCTCTTATCTCAAAAACTCTGTTCTTGGCCCACTTAGTAGGAACACACCACTCCTAACCAAGGCCCTTTATGCATTGCAAGGCTCCATCCCAAGGAAACATGACTCTGGGAGCTATCCCTCCTGAGCTATGTGGAATAATGATCAAGATTACTGGTCCTTCAAATCAGCAGGCTCACTGGCATAATTACTATATCTCCCCCCAAGACTAGTGGCAAATTCATATAACCTGTCTTGTTTTCGGGCTTTCTAACACTTCCTGTGCCTGACTCTGTGCCTAACTCCCAGTTCTGTGCAGGCTGTCATATAAATCATCAGGAGCAACCCAAATTAACCAAAACGATCCCTTACAACCTCTCACAGATGCCGCACTGGCAGGAGCAACTGACATTTGGGAGAAAGAGCAAAAGACGAATATTGTTTTCATGTGAATCAAGCTGGCCTTGTTTGAGATGCTGCTTGCAAGCTGACTGAGCACCAAGAATTCAACACTGGACGTTTGACTCTTGAAACAGCTGGTTCCAAAAGCCTCTGGCTACCTTGACTTGTATCCCTTCACATCTCTCATAATATGTTTTTTTCTTCTTGTTTATCTAGGGCCCTGCACCCTTCAGCTATTGCAATGGTTCATTCACTCAGTGATTCAGAACATACTCAGACCAACGTCAAAAATGTCCTGCTAAAAGGCACTCAATTCCAGATACCACGCCAGTGATGGGGGCACTGGGAGAGAGAAACCACTCCGCTAACTATGGCCCCTCGCAGCAGGAAACAGCCATGGAGTCTGTCAGGGTCCCCAGTCCTGTTTCTTCCTCCCCCATGGTTCTTATCTATGTAACATAAAAAGATTATTTTTCTTTCCTTTCAAATATGTATTTTTTCGTTGCTGAATTCTAACAACTTATTTAACTTTTATTTAATAAATATAAATTTCAAAAGTACAACTTTTTGATTATAGCAGCTTTTTCCCCCCATAACCTCCCTCCCACCCACAACCAACACACATCCCACTCCCTCTCCCATCCCATTCACATCAAGATTCATTTTCAATTATCTTTATATACAGAAGATCAGTATAGTATTTACTAAGTAAAAATTTCAACAGTTTGCACCCACACAGAAACACAAAGTGTAAAGTGCTGTTCGAGTACTAGTTATACTGTTAATTCACACAGTACAACACATTAAGGACAGAGATCCTACATGGGGAGTAAGTGCACAGTGACTCCTGTTGTTGATTTAACAAATTGACACTCTTATTTATGACGTCAGTAATCACCTGAGGCACTTGTCATGAGCTACCCAGGCTATGGAAGCCTTTTGAGTTCACTGACTCTGATCTTATTTAGACAAGGCCATAGTCAAAGTGGAAGTTGTCTCCTCCCTTCAGAGAAAGGTACCTCCTTCTTTGATGGCCCCTTCTTTCTGCTGGGTTTTCACTAACAGAGATCTTTCTTTTAGGTCAATTTTTTTTTTTTTTTTGCCACAGTGTCTTGGCTTTCCATTTCTGAAATACTCTCATGGGCTTTTTAGCCAGATCCAAATGCCTTAAGTGCTGATTCTGAGGCCAGAGTGCTGTTTAGGACATCTGCCATTCTATGAGTCTGCTGTGTATCCTGTTTCCCATGTTGGATTGTTCTCTCCTTTTTAATTCTATTAGTTACTATTAGCAGACACTACTCTTGTTTATGTGATCCCTTTGACATTTAGTCCTATCATTATGATCATTTATGAAATGAAACTGATCACTTTGACTAGTGAGATGGCATTGGTACATGCCACCTTGATGGGATTAAATTGGAATCCCCTGGAACATTTCTAACTCTACTATTAGGGGTAAGTCCGAGTGAACATGTGCCAAACTCATATATGTATTAAAATGAAGGATTTGTGAGAACATTGAATGTGAACCCCCAGGCCTGATGAAACTGGCACAGGAAGATACTATAAAAACTGGTGGAATATTTATTGCTCTGGAAAGCCCACACTTGGGGACATTCCAAATTGCTGAGACAGTGCACTGTAGGAGCCTTTCTGCATGTCCCCATCCACCTTAGCAGAGTGTGTGGCTCTGCACCTCCCCAAACAAGTAGCTTAAGAAGGGAATCTGCCTGCTGCACAAAAGGAATCAAGTTTACTTTCAAACCCCTGCCCTCTGGGTAGGTTCAATCCCCACTCTCTGCTCTGCCCACTGGCCCTCATTCTGTCCTCTAAAATAAAGTCTTCACTAGTTTAACAAGTACCACCTCTCCTTCAAACTCTAACATCCTAAAACCTAGCACTATGGACATTGCCTAACATTTTTACAGTGATCTTTGTTAATTGAATACATGACTAATATAGCATAATCATTAGATTCCTAGCACAGGAATTATCAGCACTCAATTACTGAAGATCTCTTATATTGATCTTCAAGTCAGAATTCTTAATGAAATGAAACATGAAGAATTTCTAGGAGTATACTATTTTTTTAAGTCAGTCTACCTACAGGCATTCCACAGAGTATCCATGTTGTCGTCATACTGTGTTCGTAGTTACAAAAAAGTGTCAGAGGTTACATGGAAATATGCCACATAAAGTTTTAAAAAGAGAGCATGTTATGTCTTTTGAAATCCATAACTATCATTTCCTGCTGTGCTTAATTTCAGGACAAGAGCTATAATTAAACTTTAAAAAGTGTGCTTTTTATCTGGAGATCACATTGTAATATTTAGTTAGTGTGTGTATGTGTGTGTGTGTGAGAGACAGAGAGAGAGAGAGAGAGAGAGAGAGTTCTAAAACCTTTTCATTAAGTCATACTCAGATTTGGTTTCTTATAATTTCTACATTGTTTTCTGCTGTCATGTGAGAGAAAAATTTTTGAAATGCTATTTCCATGTATATTCCAAAAATAAATAGAACTTCTGGAGATATATATTAAGGTTTTCTGACATTTTGACACAGAGGGCTAATATAATTTTGTATAAATATATAATGTATAATATATGCAGTTATAATATGACTTCCAGGGAAAGCAGGAATACTTAGGAGCAAGTTGGTCAACATTTATTTGCCAGGTGTAAGAAAAACTTTTTTGATACTGCTGTTATCAGCATGTTCT
The DNA here is from genome assembly GCF_051225735.1 of Oryctolagus cuniculus. Taxonomy (NCBI): domain Eukaryota; kingdom Metazoa; phylum Chordata; class Mammalia; order Lagomorpha; family Leporidae; genus Oryctolagus; species Oryctolagus cuniculus. The sequence goes on along the minus strand of NC_142871.1, from coordinate 95,597,770 downwards.
CTGGTTATTTAATGCAGGCAAGGCCATATTTAGGTCATAGGGATAGTTTTATCTTGTGTGGACAGTATAGCGGAGACATTATACCTTAATGTGTAAACTCATGTCACATATTATTGCATTCTTGGGAGCTGGTAAGAGGTGGCAAAGTTGAAAGATGACTTTCATTACAACTCCTATCAGCTACTTCAATCATATAGAGAAGGTATCACTTTCTTAAGGAACTTCTAATATTTTTATAAACAATCTCTGAGTGATGAATCTGAAGAAATTAATCTGGTCATTTTTGGTAACTTGTACTCCCATGAATTAGCAAAATATTGTGTAAAACATTGTCAACTTCCCAAATTCACTTATTAAGGAGGAAGAAAATGAAGCAGTTGACATTATTTTGTTACACACTATATATCTATAATGAAGAACAATCAGTACGAAAATTAATGACATGCCTAGCTTTCCACTTTCATATTTATGAAGTATGAGAGCAGCGTTATGCAGCTAGAAGCCAGGAGCCAGGAGCTTCTTCAGGTTCTCCCCAGTGGGTGCAGGGGCCCAAGCACTTGGGCCATCTTCTATGCTTTCCCAGGCAGAGAGCTGGATTGGCAGAGGAGCAACTGGGACTCAAACCAGCGCCCATATGGGATGCCAGATCTTCAGGCCAGGGCTTTAACTCACTCTGCCACAGCGCTGCCCCCTCCCCCCTTTTTTTCTTTTTAAGCTTTTATACTTGCAACCACAAAGCAAACATAGTAGAATAATTTAATTTTTTATCATATTGATCTTCTAAATCTTTGACAACAACTTTTATCAGTGTGTGTTCTTTCTGTTGCCTGGCTGTATTTATTTTGGGTTGATAAAAGTACGTTAAAAGCATCTGAAAGTCATTTACTTCTCATTTAAAGGTTAATAAGATGGAACTTTAATTGAAACTTATTTTCTTAATGAAACTATGATTTTAATATTAAGATTATTCTAAGGCACGTTTGGATACTCGGAGCATCGCTTTGTCCTCCATTCTTCTTGTCTTCTTCCATTCCTTTCTGCCTTCTCTCTCCCTAACTTCCTTTCTTCCTTCTATCCTAGCTAAAACTAAAGTAGTTAAATTATTCTCTTGTCAAAGTCCAAGCTCTAAATACCCTCTTTTTAGGAGGTGTGACCTGTGTATTCCAATAATATATATATATATATCTTAATATTATTCTCTAGCTGTATTTCATTTATTTGTTTATATGTATTTATTTATTTTTTTAAAGATTTAAAAGGCAGAGTTACAGAGAGAGGAAGATAATGTGTGAGAGATCTTTCATCCAGTAGTTCACTCCCTAAATGGCCGCAATGGCCGGAACTGGACCAATCTGATGCCAGGCGCCAAGAGCTTCTTCCCGTCTCCCGCGTGGGTGTAGGGGCTCAAGGACTTGGGCCGTTTTCTGCTGCTCTCCCAGGCACCTGAGCAGGGAGCTGGATTGAAAGTGGAGCCCCTAGTTCTTCAACTGGTGCCTCTAGGGATGCCAGCACTGAAGATGGCATCAGAGGATATTGCTCAGAGCATATTGCATGTGTGGTATGACTGGAAAAGGGGAATTGAAGGTAATACCTCTCTCCTCCTTCCTTATTTCCTTCCTCTCTATTTCCCTCCTCCCCTCCCCTTCTTATCTCTCCACCCTCTCCCCTCCCCTTCCCTCCCCTCTCCTCCCCTCCCCTCCTCTCCTTTCCTCTCCTCTCTCCTCCTCTCCCCTCCTTCTCTCCTCTCCCCTCCTTCTCTCCTCTCCCCTCCTCTCCTCTCCTCTCCTCTCCTCTCCTCTCCTCTCCTCTCCTCTCCTCTCCTTTCCTCCCTTCAATCCTCCCCCCTTTCTCCCTTCCCTTCTCCCTTCCTCCCTCCCTCCTTTCCTTCCCTCCCTCCTTCCTTCACTTCTCTCTCCTTCCCTTTTTTTCTTCCTTGAATGGGAGAGGATAACTTGGGATAATAATAACAAAAGTTCTGTCTGCCTGCCCATGTGAAATTCGAGATTTCTGTAATACACAAGTATAGATGTAATATAGATCGTTGACTACAACAGAGGAGAGGTCAGTGTTGGGATAAAAGGGGGGGGTAATTGATTATAAAGATAACATTGGAACTCTTCAGACTGAATGAAATCACTTACAAAAGATGGCATGGAGGCTGGCTCACTAGGCTAATCCTCCGCCTTGCGGCGCCAGTACACTGGGTTCTAGTCCCGGTCGGGGCGCCGGATTCTGTCCCGGTTGCCCCTCTTCCAGGCCAGCTCTCTGCTGTGGCCAGGGAGTGCAGTGGAGGATAGCCCAGGTGCTTGGGCCCTGCACCCCATGGGAGACCAGGATAAGTACCTGGCTCCTGCCATTGGATCAGCGCGGTGTGCCGGCCAGTGCGTGCCAGCCGCGGCAACCATTGGAGGGTGAACCAACGGCAAGGGAAGAACTTTCTCTCTGTCTCTCTCTCTCACTGTCCACTCTGCCTGTCAAAAAAAAAAAAAATGACATGGATAGGATAGAGGAGTTGAGAGACATGAACATCAAGATCAGGAGTCACTGACATGTAGAAGTATGGATAAAGTTGGATATCAAAAAATAATGAAAGGTACTCCTGGATCTGTGATCAGAGAAATCTTTATATAAAGTATGACATTTGACCTAGTACTGAGGATCTTTAATAGTAACAGAGGCAGGAGAAGTTACTGGAGCAAAATTAAATGGATAGAAAAATATGGAATGCATTTGGCAAATAATTTAAATACCAAACTTGAGTACATATTACTTTCTGGAAAAAGAAAAGAACCATATATTCCTTACCATCATTCTTTAATTTGGCATTATGCATCATGGTAGTTGTTATTTTTTATCCTCATGTTTTATTTTATAAATATGTATTTTTTGCCACTCCAGGTGTTGTGGTGGCAGTAGATTGAAGCCTGGATGCTATGTTATTTCATCACAGTGGACACAAGCTTCTATTTGTTACCACTGACTTTTCACTTTCTAGAGAAGGTTCTTACTGAGTCATGAAGTGCCAGATGGCAATGATAGACCAATTATAATTCAAGAACAAGTGTATCTATAGAATGCAACTCAATATGAATTCATCAAGAAGATATGGATATTATCATAGGGGAACTTCCACCACTCTCTGTGCTTTTACTTTCCAAATCTATAATAAGCATACATTTTCCCCGGGGTTCAATATAAATTAAGAATTATCCACATCCTCAAAATGTTTAGTACAAGGAATATGTTAAGGACATATGGTAATTATTATACAAAGCTATGTTCTGAATATTTTCCCCTTTATCCTTTGAAAGTTTTATTAACATGCAATATTTGCACATTTAAAATTTAGTCTTGTAATAGTGTCTGCAAATACTAGCTGATAGAATAAAAAAGGGAGAGAACGATCCAACATGGGAAGTGAGATACACAGCAGACCCATAGAATGGCACATGTCCTAAACAGCACTCTGGCCTCAGAATCAGCCCTTAAGGCATGCGGATCTGGCTGAAAAGCCCATGAGAGTATTTCAGGCATGGAAAGCCAAGACACTCTGGGGAAAAAAAAAAAAAAAAAAACCTAAATGAAAGATTTCTGCGAGTGAGATCCCAGTGGAAAGAACAGGTCATCAAAGAAGGTGGTACCTTTCTCTGAAGGGAGGAGAGAACTTCCACTTTGACCATGGCCTTGTCTAAATATGATCAGAGTCAGTGAACTCAAATGGCTTCCATAGCCTTGGCAGCTCATGACAAGAGCCTAGGGTGATTACTGAGGCCATAACCAAGAGTGTCAATTTGTTAAGTCAACAACAGGAGTCACTGTGCACTTACTCCTCATGTAGGATCTTTGTCCTTAGTGTGCTGTACATTGAGATTTAATGCTATAACTAGTACTCAAACAGTATTTTTCACTTTATGTTTCTGTGTGGGAGCAAACTGTTGAAATCTTTACTTAATGTATGCTAAACTGATCTTCTGTATATAAAGAGAAACGAAAATGAATCTTGATGTGAATGGAAGGGGAGAGGGAGTGGATAAGGGGAGGGTTGCAGGTGGGAGGGACGGTATGGGGGGGAAGCCATTGTAATCCATAAGCTGTACTTTGGAAATTTATATTCATTAAATAAAAGTTAAAAAAAATTAGTCTTGTGTTCTAAATTCTTATATTTATTTCATCAAAATATTTGCAGACCTACATCTCCATTCACTTACTTGAGTGTATTTTATTACAGGCATAACATGGAAATGGTTTGCTCTATTTTGTAACTCAAAAAAGGCTAGGGCTGGGTTAAGAAAAGGAGTAATTTTAAAGTCAAGTTTACAAAAAGGAAAAATCAAAGAAGAGAGTACATTTTAAGGGATATAGTGCACAATTTCAACACTTGTTTACAGTGTAAACTGATGCTATCAGGCAAGTAGCATTTTCATCTCCTTATCTGTTTCTTTTTGTTTGTTTGTTTGTTTTAAGCCTACCAACTCCTCTCTTCTAGTTCTTTACACAGTATATAATACATTATGATGCCCTGAAAGAAAAAATAAAATAAACTATATTTCACCTCTGGCCACTGATTCAATATTTTAGTGGTTTAAAACTTTTAATTGTTGATGTCTTCTTGGCTAATGTAGGTCTTACATAGGCAAATACAGTTTCAAACCGAAGATTCACCTACATACTTTTGATGATTCTGATCACAAATACGCTCAAAACACAAGTGCCAAGCTCCTCAGCTGGAAATTCTACCTTCATGTCTCTGTCTAGAATTGCTGGTTCCCACTGAATCTTGTTGAACACTTTCTAAATACTCAATTTTTCTCTAGTAAAACTATTCCCCCAGGGAGTGTGGTAATGTATGTGCTCCAAATCACTGACTGCATATCTGCCTTTCAAATACAGATGGCCTGGAAACATGAAGCTACCATTGCAACATTCAGTACATCCTCCTATTGCACTTCTGTGTTTCAGTCGTGGCTATAAGTTTCTGGATGATCTGCTGCTGATGTAACAAATATACATTGCCTCTGCCCATGATTTATCACTGCTGTCTTATCATGGATCTACCACTTTTTAGGATGGATTTCCTTTCTTTATCCTGGTTCTTCCTATATAGCTGGTAAAGCTGAGGCAAAAGGATGACTCAATTAAACCTCATCTACCCCTTAGCAATAAATATTACAAAATAAACATAAAGGTGTTTGAGTAAGAGGTAGCTATCTGTATTGAAAATATTAATGAAAAATTGAAATGACCTCTCTGTGAGTCCTAGAACCTTGTAGGCATGAGGAGTGGAGTCATGCTCATGCTCCTCAGACTTGGAATAAGTGAAGACTTGAGTAATGCGGAGGAGCTACAAGCCTGATGGTGATGGGGGTCTTTGAAAACTACCTTCTTTATCTCGCAGCTAGGATATTCCTTTCTCTGCATGCTGTAGAAAGTCATACATTTACTGTTCTGTAGCTCTTCCAGGGATCAGATCAAGAGTGATACCTCAGGGCCTTAGTTTGCCATCTGTTTGTTTCTCTCAATAAAGAATGCCAAGAAGGAGAACATAAGGACAACTTATGGCAATCTTTTATTCTATCTGAATTAATTATATGTGATTTGAACTGAATATATCAGCAGTAAGCATAATTTAATTCTAAAAGGATTTTACTAAACTATCCCAATGTACACTGGAAAGCTCTCTTTTCAGCTGCTCTCAACACTATCATTTAGGTGCGCAAGTTTTACAGTGTTACCTGGACTATACTTCCACTCCTTTCTCTCGCTTTCCCTTTCTTTGCGCTTCCATTTTGTTGTCAAACAATTAGTGGAATTCAATTTCATTATTCCTACTCTCTCCTCTCCCTCACCCCCACTCTCATCAGCATTTCATTCTCTACCTTTCATTACTCATTGATTATCCAGGTAGACTTTACCTAAGTATGTCTTTGACAATTATGTGGAGGAAGATAATCTTTTAATTATTTTTTCTTTTAATCATATTCCAGGGATCTTATTTTCATGGATTTTGTTTCTAAGGGCAAAGTTCTTGGAATTCTCCAACATAAAGCATTGGAACCACGATTTCAAGGTTAGATAATCTTTCTATAAATTGAGTTCAAACTCAAGATATTCTAGTGAGAATAAGTGACAGAATTACTGTGTTTTCTAGCAAAACAGGTTTTTACTATGTAGCACTATATATATTACTATAATAGAAAACATAACCTGAGATATATATTTTTAACACATTTGTGAGTTTACAGTAAACTATTCTTAAATATAAGCATCATGTTGTACATGATGTACATAGAACATTTCATCTTGCATAACTGAAACTGTACCCATAGAACAGCAATGCCATATTTCTGCCTGCCCCTAGCCTCTCTTCCTACAGCCAGCCACCACTCTTACACTTTCTGTTTAACTACTTTTGTTACTTCATATAAGTAGAATCATGCAGTATTTGTCCTTTTGTAACTAGCCTATTTCAATAGCTTAAGGTTTATTCAAGTAGCTTATAAAAGGATTTTCTTCTTTGTGTAGCTGACAAATATTCTATTTCATGTATACACAACATTTTCTTTATCAATTTGTTCATCAGAGGACAGACTGTTTAGGACAAGAGCTATTCCAAGTAAGTCTTACTCAGAATTATTGCACTTGAAATTGTCATTTGTGTAGACCAAAACAGATGAATATCTGGTAACTTAATTTGGTTTAATATACTATATTTATAGTACCTCAAAGAATGAAGCTCTAGTATAAATTCAAAAGTAATAAAAATACAAACTTAAAGCACGTTGTTCCCTGGTGAACCTAAAGTTTCTTTACCATTAATTAACCATCTTTCTACTAGTGGTGAGTCCCAAACTTTATGCACTACAGAATCATCAAGGGAAATTTACCAATACCAGTCCCAAAGCTTCACCCCAAAGCAAGTAAATCAGGTTGCCCCGACATGAGTAATTTTGATATCATAACCAAATTCCAAATATTTCAATGTTTGTAAGCCATGTGACAAGGGAATTTCCTTTTCTAAGGAATTTTCCATACTCTGTTAAAGAATGTAGAAAAACTATGATTTCACATCATTAATGTTTTTAGCAGAGAGTGATCTTTTCCTTTATTTCACTGTCCAAGAATTTGTAGAGCTAAACATTCAGCCACTTCTTGCCAGAGAGGAAGTAGTCTGAAGATATGCTCACAATTCAGTTCTGGGTTATTTTTCCTGCCAGCGTTGCCTTTCTCTTTCCTCTGGGGAATCCAGAGCATCTATAATAACACAGATTACATGTTTTGTGCTTTTTATAGGAAATCCCTAAATTAACCATTTAATCTTGGCAACCATTGTGACATAGATATGATTATTATAATCATTTTGTAACTGATGACACTGTTGTTCCAGTAAAGGACAGTTAATATGGTGGGACAATAATTCATGCATATCAATCTGGCCTTAAAGCACGGTGGGTAACCGCTATGCAAGATTGTCTTTTAATTGTTTTTTAATTGCCTTTTAATAGTTTTAATTTCTTTCTTCTTCTTTTCCTCCTCCTCTCCTTACTTCCTAAAATATGCTGTTTAGTGAAACCTAATATACTGAATTGACATCACCCTCTCTTTCCCTGTGAATTTTCCAAATCCAGCCTTCTAATTGCTGCTCAGTACCATACATCACAGCATGTCGTAAATACACATATTAGTTCTCCTAATTCATCTGGTCATAGTGCTCATTTTCGCATTTTGTTCCTCTATTATATTTTCATAATTATTCCATAATCAATTTAGTGAGGCTTTGGTATAGCATTTAGGGAATCTGTAGGTACATCAGGACAAGATCCAAGCAGTTGCCCTTACATCATTTGGCCATGCATATCGATACAATTAATTGAAGACAGAAGCCAAAGGACTTCTACACTTACAGTTTCCTCATAGTAAACTGCTTTTTTCCTGCAGTCTTCTCCATCTTCTACTCCAAATGTTTTTTCCTAACATTGTTGTTCAGAACACTGTTTTGTTAAGACTAACATGAGGAAAACAAAGAACTCAATGAAAGTGGCTCGCTGAATAATGTCCTCCTAAAGATGACTGTATTTTAATCTCCTATAATCTGTGAATATGCTACTGCTACTTTACATGGCTTAAAGGTACTTTGCACAGATGATTAAGAGTTGGACAAGGTAATTCTAGATTATCTGAGTAGGCCAAATGCAACTACGAATTGTTCTCAAAGACAGACTAAAGTGTCAGAGTTATAGATGTGATAATGAAGTGGAGGGCAGAGAGAGAGATAGGAAGATGCTACTCTGCTGATCTGAAGATAGAAGATGGAACTATGAACCAAGGAGTGCAAGTGGCCTCCAGAATCCAGAAAATGCAAGGAAATCAATCTTCCCTAAAGCCTCCAGAAAGTACAGAACTCTACTGATCCACTTTGGACTCTAAAACTCTAAGATGATAAGTCTGTATTTGCAATAGTTTGTAATAATAGGAATAGGAAGCTAACAAAGTCATCATATAAGTTTAGACAATTCCAGATATTTTATTTTCTTTTAGAAAATTCACAGTATATTAATGCAATAATCTCAATTATTAGCATTGACATATATAATATAATTATAATAATGTTTCCCTGATAAAACAGCTTTCATGAATAGAAAAGTTTCGTTGTGAGTGACCTTAATTACTTGGCTAAATTTTTGGTTGGTAATCTGATCCGCATTGAATAAATCCAGTGTCTTATAATTAGTTCCACCATAGGTGGCTAAGTTAGGGAATATTGGTAGGGTACAGATTTATCACATGACTCCCACTCATTTAACATATTTTAACCAATGTATATTCTCTGTGTTTGCTACTTATACAAAACAGTAACTCCACATATCATGGTTGCAGGCTTATATCAATGTTCATTTTGAATGGTTGATGTTTTACAGGTGAAAGTTCTTTGCTAAAAAACTTGAGAATGGTTTCATTTGATGACCTCAAGAGTTTAATATTTTATAATAAACATTCAATTTATGTTTCATAAATAAATTAATTCTGAAAAAATAATTAGTAATTTTGAATTTTCTTAAAACTTTTGATTTTTTTTATTATTTTTGTATGGTTTGTCACATATTAACTGGAGATGAGACCCATATAAAGGTCAGGTGGTTTTTAAAAATATTTATTCTTGGGATAAATTTCTGGATAGCTATATAGCTTTGTTTAGCAAAATAACCTTTCTTGACTTATTAAAGTACATTTTTCCTAGTTTGTCGTGGATCTCCCTCAGGTGACATGCTGGAATTAAATTTGCTTCTCTAACTTTTCAAAAATGTCTCACTTTGGAGTATCTCACTATGAAACTAGATATCTCACACACACAGAAGTGACTTACTCCAAAGCAAATTAAGTGCTTATCCTATTGCATTTGAATATAATTTTTTATCAGTTTTCAAACTCTCTAATTTCTTAGTCTTTTTGACTTACATTTAAATTTTGGGATTTGTTTTAACTGAAAGGATATATTCCCTGATTGTAAATATTTTGTTATTAAAACAGTAGCTGAGGTACACATTATGAAGGTTCTGGTCTTAAAGGACTTCAGATTTCAAAGACACCCTCGATCCAGGTCAAGGTTTAAAAACATTAGTATTAGTTGTGCATTTGGGGATGAATCACATTGATGTTTTCCCTGGTTAAATCTAGAGATGGTAACTAATACCCATCTGACTTTCTCATGGAATTATGATAAACGACAGTGATGTAACTTACATTAAGCTTTATGGAACTACAGGTAGTCATCTTAGCGAATGGCTTTACAGATCAAAGGACTAATTTCTCTATATCATAAATTCTCCAAGTATGGTCATGGGACCAGCAATATCTACATCACCTGGGAACTTGCTAGAAATCTAAATTACTTGATCCCAACCAAATCGCTGAATTAGAATCAATGTGCTTTAATAAGTGCTCCAGGTAATTTTGATGTGAGATGAAGTAGGAGAAGCACAATTCTAATAAATTGTTAAATGTACCTGTTTCTACTCTGAGCCCAGTGAAAACTCTGTAATGAATCTCAGCCTAGAAATTTCCATCAGGTTTCTTGGTCTCCAGATTTGGTTATTCAGACATTTTCACCTGCCAAGAAGTCCACATAATCATATTTGATACTTAAGATATTTACTGGTTGTTTTAGCATTTAAATTAAGAAAAATGTCCTTATTTCATTCTTGATAGATTTTGCTGTTTCATAACATTCTCATTATATTTTTGCAATTTGTTGTTTTGCTAAAACTTTATAACATGATTTTAGAGGAGATATAGAACATTTTACTACAATGTAAATAAAGATGCTGTTTATTGTGATTTTCTATCACTATTTTACATACAGTAAAATATTTATTTTATCATTATTATTCTATGTTATATATGGCTCAGAGGATTTATATGATCAGTAAGTAGTATAGGCAGAGTTCAAAGACGGAGCTGTTTAATTCCGGTGTAAGAGGTTTTAGCCATTGTTTTATGCTATCTCCCAACATAAACTCCCACAGAGCCTCTGCCAGAATTCCAAACTAGCATAAAATTTTTATATTGCATTTTGCACCTGAAGTTTTAAGATTTTGCTTGGTATATGAAAGATCAAGACAATTGTTCTCATCAATAATTTTATATGACTTATGATAATAAATCTAGAATTTGGGATAGGAAGGAAAATTTCCAATTCTTTTCATTAGGAAAATGCAACCCTGTGCCAATGTTTTTTTTAGATTTATTTATCTATTTTAAAAGTCAGAGTTGCAGAGAGAGAGGGAGGGGCAGAGAGCAGGATCTTTCATACACTGGTTCACTCCCCAGATGGCTGCAGTGTTCAGCACTGGGTCAGGCCAAAGTCAGGAGCCAGGAGTTTAATCTGAGTTTCCCACATCAGTGGCAAGGGCCCGGACACTTAGAATATGTTCCACTGTGTTTCCTAGGCCATTTACAAGGAGCTGGATCTGAAGTGGAGCAGCTAGGACCCAGTCCTGCACTCATGTCTTCATGAGAAAACAAGAGAAGACCCAGGCAGCAACTTTACCTGTTACAAAACTATGATGGCACCTGTGTCAAGTCTTTAAAATAGAAGATTTTTTGTTTGTTTTTAAATCTTAGCTTTGTAGCTATATGCCAACAAATTGGAAAATTTAGAAGAAATGATTACATTTTTGGACACATATAATCTTCCACAATTGAGTCATAAAGACATAGAAAATCTAACAGACTAATAACCAAGATGTAGATTGAATCAGTAATAAAGACCCTCCCAAAAAAGAAACTCCCAGGACTGGATGGCTTCCCTGCTGAATTCTACTAGACTTTTAAAGAAGAACTAATTCCAGTTCTTCTCAAACTATAGAAAACAATTGAAAAGGAGGAAATCCTCCCAAACTCCTTTCTATGAGGCCAGCATCACCTTAGTTCCAAAACATAAATAGATACAACAAAGAAAGAAAATTATAAATCAATATCATGATCATACATGCAAAAATCTTCAACAAAATGTTAGCATCTTTTCTTACCACAATGGATTGAGGCTGGAAATTAACAACTCAAGAATCTAGAAAATATGCAAGCACATGGAGATTGAACAACACACTCCTGAATGAACAGTCATGGAATAGGAACAATTCTCAGAACATAGTTCTTATTTGGTACTGTTTTACCAGGGAGGGCTGATAGTAAGTTACACAGCAATTTTATTATGAGCTTCATATGCCTAATGGAATAAGCTGAAATTTGGTTGCATGTGACCTAACAATTGTGCCACCAAGTTTGGATTGAGTAATTGATGTAAACTCAGTCTTCTGGTGATTAGACTGAGTACCCAAAAGTACCCATGTGGTGAATACAGATTACTTGTCTTTTAATCTAAAGGCAGATATATTCTGTGTTGCCTCATTCACATTTCTAAAGAAAGTGATACTTTATTTAGTGATATTGCTCCAAGTGAAGTGCTTTATTCTGGCAAGCCATAAATTACGTTTTTTTTTTTTTAAATATGTTTATTTATTTATTTGACAGGTAGAGTTACAGATAGTGAAAGAGAGAGAGAGACAGAGAGAAAGGTCTTCCTTCCATTGGTTCACTCCACAAATGGCCGCAATGGTCGGAGCTAAGCCAATCCAAAGCCAGGAGCCAGGTGCCTCCTCCTGGTCTCCCATGTGGGTCCAGGGGCCCAAGCACTTAGGCCATCCTCCACTGCCTTCCCAGGCCACAGCAGAGAACTGGACTGGAAGAGGAGCAACTGGGACTAGAACCGGAGCCCATATGGGATGCTGGTACCGCAGGCGGAGGATTAACCTAGTGTGCCATGGCGCCAGCCACTGGATTATAGTTTTAGTCACTCCTTAGGATAAGAAGAGAAAGTTCAGACTTTCTGAAGGATGCCAGGAGTCCTAGAGACTTTCAGGTTCTGAATAGGTGGAGAAGACAAGACCAGAAGAAAAATAAAAATTAACCTGGTGATTGAACTCTATGGTTTGACTAGTGCAGTCTTTGTGGATGACAGTATGTGGATTCCTCAAAAAATTGAAAATACATTTACCATATGACCTAGCCATCCCATTCCTGCGAATTAACACAAATGAAATGAAATAAGAAAAAGTTACTATACTACCATGTTTATTGTAGCTCAGTTCAAAATAGCTAAGATATGGGATGAACCCAGAGACCCATCAACTGATGACTGGATAAAGAAAATGTGGCATACGCACACAGCAGTAAAAAAAAAAAAAAAAAAAAAAAAAATTTTCTTTTGCAACAAAATAGATGCAATGGGAAACCATTATGCTTAGAGAAATATGCAAGTCCTCAAAAGACAAATAGCATATGTTTTCCCTCATCTGTGGTAACTAACAGAGCACCAAAAATGTAATGTATATGAGTGAAATTGACATTTTGAGATTTGAATATTGTTTACAAACTATGACTGTAGAGGAACAGTGTTTTTTTCTTACTCTTGTTGAATTCTTTACTTAATGGAGAGTTAAACATATGATTATAAAGTAAGCTGAAAGTATGTCATTTTAAAAAATTATAAGAAAGAGTAAGAAAGGAGGGAGGAGGGCATATGGGCACATGGCCAAGGAGGTGGGTAGAATGGGCAATATAACTATGATCCTAAATCTCTCTATATAAAATACATGAACTTTGTTCACCTTTTATAAAAATTATGCAAAAACAATAAGGCAGGGCTTATCAGAGAGCTGTCTGCCTCAATGAAAATCTAATATACAAATGTCACTGAGGTAAATCTCACATTATATCATGACAATCAGATTTCGCATACCTGGCTTCTTTTGGTTTAATTCACTAATAACTTAAAGATAAGTCAAGTCTTTATGTCAGTGACTATTCAGACATCAGAGTTGCATACTATATAGAAGACTTTAGAGAACCTCCTTTCTTCAGTGGTAATAGTGAACCCATAGAAGATCCTCATTTGTTTGGTTTATCTCTGATATTGCAATTTAAAAACATTACTTTTCTTTTTTTTTTAGATTTTTTTCTTTCTTTCTTTTTTTTTTTTTTTGCTTTCAAACTTTTATTTAATGAATATAAATTTCCAAAGTACAGCTTATGGATTACAATGGCTTCCCACCCATAACGTCCCTCCCACCCGCAACCCTCCCTTTCCCACTCCCTCTCCCCTTCCATTCACATCAAGATTCATTTTCCTTTCTCTTTATATACAGAAGATCAGTTTAGCATACATTAAGTAAAGATTTCAACAGTTTGCTCCCACACAGAAACATAAAGTGAAAAATACTGTTTGAGTACTAGTTATAGCATTAAATCTCAATGTACAGCACACTAAGGACAAAGATCCTACATGAGGAGTAAGTGCACAGTGACTCCTCTTGTTGACTTAATAAATTGAAACTCTTGTTTATGGCATCAGTAATCACCCTAGGCTCTTGTCATGAGCTGCCAAGGCTATGGGGCCTCCTGAGTTCACTGACTCTGATCATATTTAGACAAGGCCATGGTCAAAGTGGAAGTTCTCTCCTCCCTTCAGAGAAAGGTACCTCCTTCTTTGATGACCCATTCTTTCCACTGGGATCTCACTCACAGAGATCTTTCATTTAGGTTTTTTTTTTTTTTTTTTTTTTCCCCAGAGTGTCTTGGCTTTCCATGCCTGAAATACTCTCATGGGCATTTCAGCCAGATCCGCATGCCTTAAGGGCTGATTCTGAGGCCAGAGTGCTGTTTAGGACATCTGCCATTCTATGGGTCTGCTGTGTATCTCACTTCCCATGTTGGATCATTCTCTCCCTTTTTTTATTCTATCAGCTAGTATTTGCAGACACTATTCTTGTTTATGTGATCCCTTTGGTTCTTAGTCCTATCATTATGATCAATTGTGAACAGAAATTGATCACTGGGACTAGTGAGATGGCATTGGTACATGCCACCTTGATGGGATTGAATTGGAATCCCCTGGTATGTTTCTAACTCTACCGTTTGAGGTAAGTCAGCTTGAGCATGTCCCGAATTGCACATCTCTTCCCTCTCTTATTCCCACTCTTATATTTAACAGCGATCACTTTTCAGTTAAGTTTCAGCACTTAAGAAGAATTGTGTATTGATTACAGTATTCAACCAAAAGTATTAAGTAGAACAAACAGAAAAAATACTAAGAGGGATAACATATCAAGTTGCTCATCAACAGTCAGGGTGAAGGCTGATCAAGTCACTGTTTCTCCTAGTGTTCATTTCACTTTAACAGGTTTCCTTTTTGGTGCTCAGTTAGTTGTCACCTATCAGGGAGAACAAGTGGTATTTGTCCCTTTGGGATTGCCTTATTACACTCAGCATAATGTTTTCCAAATTCCTAACAGGGATCACTTTTCAGTTAAAATTTAAACACCTAAGAATAATTGTGTGTTAATTACAGAGTTCAACCAATGGTACTAGAACAGAAAATACTAAAATGGATAAAGTATTGCATTGTACATCAACAGTCAGGACAAGAGCTGATAAAGTCACTGTTTCTCATACTGTCCATTCCATTTTCTAATTAAAAATCAGGAGATATTTAGAGCTATGGCAGCAGTTGAACCGGATTTTTCTGGTTTATTCTTAATCCAATCATAGTTTCATATCTTATACAAATTATTAGATTAGTTGACATTAGAATTTCTCAAAGTAGGTATGGGAGCATGTTTAATTACATTTCATCTATTTGAGGGGAGAAGCTTTACATTTAGATTCATTTTATACAATATATCTCCAAATTGGATTACATAGGATTTGAGAAGTCTATAACTCAATGCTGATCTAAATTATCTAGGAAATGTATTAAATATATGGTTAATAGCTTGTAGTTACTTCAGCACAACCGAAGCTTTCTTTAAAATATTTTGCAAAATTCACAAAGGCTCAGAAATAATTTCCTCGCACATGCATATATTTTCACATTAATGAAAATCTATAGTCATATGTCTACAGAACCTTGAATAAAAGAGGGAGAACAGATGTATTAGTTCCATGGCAAACAGGTGAGCACCAAGATATGTCAGACGGTGCTGACATCATGAGATTTACAATAGTTGAGGAAAATCACAGAGCACATTACAAGTGTCACATACATCAATATTATTAATTTCTATAATACTTATGAAGAATGTTTAGGCAGTAAGATTGGAAAAGTAGATACTTGTATAAATTCTGAGACATCTTAGAGGGAACCAACACATGTGTGATGTGGGCCTCCAGAGAAAGTGATACTCATCACTTAAAGGACAGATATGAAGAAAGGTTAGGGAAATGCCACAGATTCTAATTGGCGTGTTTGTTTCGTAAGGAGACATTGCAGATCTAAATGCATCAGGCTACATAGTGAAGATAGTAGTGGGACAAAGTCTGGTCTCTGAGATTCCAAATAGTGGCCACAGATGAGGAGGAAAAAAAGGAAATTTAGACTTTTCTAGTGTTCTTGGATACTGAAGCACATATGACAATATTTCTGTCTTTCCTAAGGGTCAAAATTAAACTGATGACAATAGGATTTTTGGGGATGAACATGGAGAAGCACGGTGCTCATTTGCTTGTACATGGAAACTTTGAGGCATTTGACTGTGGTTTCCATAGCTTCACGAACAATACTGTATGAGGGAAGCTGAACTCTGTGAACACATTATTGATGTAACTCGGCTGGTGAATGCCAATGCCTCCATACCCTTGAATGAGTCACCAAACAGTAAAATGAGGGAAGGGTTGCTGTGTGAGCCCAATTCTCTGCAGGCGGTCAGTATGACCCAAGTAGAAGATGGGCAATGTTAGGTCTACAAAGCTGGTGGACAGGGGAATATTTTAACTTGAATTGGTGGGGAATGTATCCAAATAACACCCTCAGGAATGAGGTGCACTATTGGACCAGCAGTCTAATGCTGAACACCAGGATTTCTGGGGACATGCTAGGAAGTGTGACTGACTCTGAGTTCATGTTCATGATATGATTTTGTTATAAGAAATTTCCCCCTGACTATAGCTGACAAGGCCTTCTCCATTGTCACTATCTTGACAATCCCAGCATTGATACCCCAAGTTCCTTATGGTATTTTTTAAGCAAAATAATTACTCTATAATTTTCTTTAGCCCAAACTGGGTGGAGTGTATTCAATTGGCAACATCTTCTGCTGTAGTTATATAAATATGGCAGATGTTGTAGAAGTACTGGAGGAGATCTGAGGGTAGGATGATAGTCTGCAGACAGTGAGGCACCAAGAGAATCCTTATTTGCTTCTCTGGCAATGCCTTTCCCTGATCACTAGGTTTTGGGCTTGACCACTACTTTAGTGGGCCTATTTTGCTGTGGTGGTACTCCTCCTGGGCCCAGTAAGAGTTATTGTGGCTGTAAATCCATGATGTTGCACTGATTTGAAGTTTTATGTTGATCTGGCAAGAAGAACCTCCAACTCTAGAACCAGAACCTGGGAGGTTACTAGGCATATAAAATGAACTAGCTTTGCCAAGAGGATATGAGGCTGTTTGTGTTTGTTGGGGGAAGGAGGCAGAGTGTACAACAGTTCTCAAAACGGCGTTGAAACTACCCAATCCTTTCTTCCATATTGCTTGTCATGTGCCTGAGAATACAGCATCTCGAGTTAGGGAGGGACTGCCCAGCACGGCTCTGGCTTTGTTTCTTCCCCCCGGAAGCAATGTGTCCTTCAGTGCTTTGCCTAGTGATCACATGGCCTCCATGATACATAAGCTGTGAAGAGTTGCCTCTCTGGTATTTTGCCCTTGTGTGAGTGGAGCATGCTCAGTGGCGACTTCATCTACCCTGTGCAGTTTTGTTGAGCTTTATTGGAATACCTCATTATGGAACCTGTATTTTTTTGGTCCTTTGCTGCCTATCTGTAAATAATATATCTGTTTTATATCGCTTTTGCATATGAGAGTTTTCATCTTACTGAACTCAGGCCAATGCTAATTAGTGAACCCATTCCACAAACACTAAAAATTACTGTAAAAATATTAACTTATAGAAATGTTTTCATTTATCTTTAATCAAATTTTATCCCAGTGATAGAACACATAGAAAGTAAAAATATTTCCTTATGCAAGTAAAATTTCTAGGTTGTGATAATTTTTTTGTTAGCTTTTAAACATTTCAACTTAAATTTTTGCACCCAAAACAGTATATTGATTGTGGGTGGGTGACTACCTCTGGAAAATAAGGGTTGTTTATATCTATCATGGAAGATTTGATGAACCACTGCAAGAGGATTTACTTTTAAGTTTTGACTTTAAAATGACTATGTCAGAGAATTAAGAGATACATTAGCATTTTGATGTGGAAATTATTTCTGTTTTTGTTTCTGTTCATGGTTTTCAGATGGTTTTTCTCTCAAATGGATGAGAATTTCCTTAAAAAAATTAAAGGCCTTCTGATTAGGTCAAGTTTATATTATTTCTTACCACTTGCATTCATTCAAGCTCAGCAGCGAGAAGAGAGTTTCTGTGCATGGGCAGGTGGTGGCAGGCGAGGAAGGAGTGTACCCAGAGAAAACATTCATTTTTAATTTAGTAAAGTGGCACAGATGAAGAGTATCCACATACAGTCTCCTTTAGTCTCTGCTTAAAAGGAGTGATTTTATTTTGCTGTGTGCCTTGAAGGAGAATTGAGATTATTCTTTCAAGTTCAACAAAATCTAAATACATAGTTGAAGTAAAACAGGAGAAGGTGCTGTCCACTTATATATAATCACTCTTATTCCCATTGTTTCAATCAGAAAAGACATGGTTGCTTTTACCATGAATATTTTAAAATTTCAGTCAGGCTCAGGGAGAGGCAGCCTTATTAGTCATGCAAGTGGCAGGCAGTGTCACCCTTTTCTTGCTTGTATGTGTGTGTGTGTGTGTGTGTGTGCAAATAATTTCAAATTATTTCAACAATATGGTGTGTGTCATCTTTTAAGCTTCCTTCAGTGAAAAGCTGACAATACCCTTAGGATATTTTCTTCAGCCTTCTTCACTGCAATAGTATTTTAGAAGTGATAAACATCCATCCACATCCAGTAATTTTTCAGCACACTAAATTTCCTAAAGCCTAACACAGTTAAGAAAAGTACAGTAATTTTACTACAAAAAATATAACTAAATATGTCACTCATACACTTTTTAGTGGTATATGAAGATAGTGGCTGTAGTATAAAAAGAATAGCTACAAAAGATTTTGTAGTAAGTGAAAATTGGGGCATGCTAATTCTTGGGATGATCCAGGCGAACTCTCTGGTAAGTGATGAAAATTGATAAAGCTTGTCACATGGATATTAAAAAAAAAGCTCAAAATATTCTGAATCAATATTTTCCTAGCATAATTAGATTATTTAGTCTAAATATCTATCACCTCCAGAAATTATTGTGTATATACAATTTTTCTTTTCTTTTTTTTTAAGCTTTTTTAATTTATTTGACAGATGAGTTAGACAGTGAGAGAGAGAGGCAGAGAGAAAGGTCTTCCTTCCATTCACCCTCCAAATGGCCGTTAAGGCCGGAGCTATGCTAATCTGAAGCCAGGAGCCAGGTGCTTCTTCCTGTTCTCCCATGCGGGTAGAGGAGCCCAAGCACTTGGGCCATCCTCCACTGCCTTCCCGGGCCACAGCAGAGAGCTGGACTGGAAGAGGAGCAACCGTGACTAGGAACCGGCGCTCATATGTGTATACATAATTTTGATAACAATTTTCATAGCCAAGTATGTAACTTTGATAAATGTCAGTGTTTCATAAAGTTCAGTTCATTTATCTGAAGCTATTCAGAATATATAGAGATATCAAACCTATGTCAAATACACAGACCCTTGTTTTGACAATATTTATCTTAGGTCAAGAAAAAATTATAAAAGCTAAAAAATAGAGTTTAAGTAATCCCTAGAAGAAGCAGTGTTTTATTAAAATCAATAATACATTTTATGACTATTATAGGAGAATTCAGAGGATGAAAGAATGTCTTCCTTTTAAGTAAGATTATCATGTGGAGGTGGAATAAGAAATATACCTTGTGAGTATTTCCTAAGAAATGAGAACTGAGAAAATGTTCTAAATACAATATTAAAAATGAATGCATGGGGATGGTATCAATAGTATATATATCAAAAAATTATGTCCTTCATTAAAGCAAAGAGATTACTGGTAAAATGGTCAGAATCAATTTTTTGAAACTAGAAATTAGAAAAGACTTGCAGCAACCTAAGGAATGTTTATTCAAGGAAACTCTAAGTAATAGAAATGTGATATCTTACTTCCTGCATCAAGGTAGATTTGAAAACAAGCAGCCTACAATCTTGGTGACAACCAGCAATCTGGCATGCCCTGGAGTAGGCAGATGATGTTGGACAGTCTATGAAACCCCACATCAAAAGAACTGTCATTGTCTAAACCTGTCTCTTGATTCCCTAGAAAACCTCACTCACAAGGTTGTCTTTATTTGGCCTGATCAGAGATTGATGGATACTATCACTTATTTGTTTCTCCTTTATTTGGCCAAAACAAAAATGAATAAGCAATATTCAATGGTAATATCTTAACATCATAGGTGCCCAAGAGTAGATAACATAGATAATATTAGAGCAAGAAAAAGAGAAAAAAGAAAGAAAGATAAACAAAAGAGAGACTAACTCAAGAAGTTAAATGAAAAAAAGAACTTGAAAATGAAGTGTCCACAGGAGTTTGGAGAATGTTTGACCTATTTGTGACAATCTAGAAGACCATGCATATCTGCCCAGCTGCATGTATGCCCAGAGTTGTATGATGGCTCAGGAAAGCTCTCAGAAGTTCCTACACTCTCATTTTCTAGTTCACTTAGAAGTTTTGTGGGAGAAGGAAAGAAAGTCTAGGGCAGAATTATAAACAGCCACCAGAGTATTGAAGCTGTACAGTAACAATGCAGAACTCCTTGGCAAAGAATGAGAGATTTATTAGTTCCAGACACTTAAGAGACTTTTGTGCAGTCATCAACTGACCAATACATTGACAGAGAAGAAACTTGAATGATCATACCTCAGACAGTATTAAAAAATTAACTAAATCAATTAGATGTCTTAATGTTAAAGCTAAAACCATACAACTCTTAGAAGAAAAGAAGCATAAATTGTTGGGAAATTGGTTGACAGTGATTTTTTTAAAGATTTTATTTATTTATTTATTTGAGTGGTAGAGTTACAGAGAGAGGGAGGTAGAAGGTCTTCCATCCATTGGTTTACTCCTCAAATGGCTACAGTGTCTGGAACTGGGCTGATCCAAATCCAGGAGTCAGGAGCTTCCTCTGGGTATCCCACAAGGGTACAGGGTCCCAAGCACTTGTATCATCATCTACTGCTTTCCTAGGCCATAACAGGGAGTTGAATTGAAAGAGGAGTATCCAGGACATGAACCAGTGCTTATATGGGATGCCAGTGCTGCAAGTGGCGGCGTAGCCTACTACACCACAATGCTAGCCCCAAGACAATGATTTCTTAAGATATGACACCAAAAGCACAAGCAGCCAGAAGAAACAATAGTTAATTGTTCTTTATCAGAATTAAATGCCTCTTTACTTCAAGGGACACTATCAGGAAATTGATATGATTATCCACAGGGTTGGACAAGAGTTTTGCAATTATAACTTCTAATAGTCTGGTTTTCAAAATGTATAAGTATTGTCAGAACTCATCAACAAAAAGACAAGTAACCTTAGTAAAAAATCATTAAATATTTTGATAGAAATGTGTTCAAAGAATATATAGAGAAGTACAATCAGCACATTAAAAAAGACTCAAATTATTAATCATTAGGGAAACACAAATCCAAACCACAATGAGATATCACTTCAAACATGCTAGGAAGTTATAAGTTCATAATTAAAACAGACATATAATAACAAGTGTGGGCATGGATTTGGAGTCAGTTTGGACCATGTAAATCACTGATAGGACTAGAAAATGGTATAGCTATATGTACTCAAGAGAATTTATACAGATATTCACATAAATTTTCATAAATGCTTATAGAATAATTTTAATAATAGCCATACAGTGGAAACAACTCATATTCCTCATCGACTGAAGAGTGGATAAGACAATCAATGGAATGTTATTCAGCTGTTAAAAATGAATGAAGTACAGATGCATTCTTTTTTTTTTTTTTTTTGACAGGCAGAGTGGACAGTGAGAGAGAGAAAGGTCTTCCTTTGCCGTTGGTTCACCCTCCAATGGCCGCCTCGGACGGCGCGCTGTGGCTGGCGCACCGCGCTGATCCGAAGGCAGGAGCCAGGTACTTATCCTGGTCTCCCATGGGGTGCAGGGCCCAAGTACTTATGCCATCCTCCACTGCACTCCCTGGCCACAGCAAGAGAGCTGGCCTGGAAGAAGGGAAACCGGGACAGAATCCGGCGCCCTGACCGGGACTAGAACCCGGTGTGCCGGCGCCGCAAGGTGGAGGATTAGCCTAGTGAGCCGTGGCGCCGGCCTAGATACATTCTAAAACATAAACATTGGAAACGTTATGTTGACTGAAATGTCACACATAAGAGATCACAAATTATATAAGCCTATATATACGACTAAAAAGGAAAACCCATAGAATATAAAATTGTTTCTAGGAACTCAGGGTAGAGTGGAATGGGAGAGTGAATGTTAATGGCCCTGGGGTTTCTTTTTGAGATAATGAAACTTCTGGTATTTGACAGTGTGATAGGTGAAATCTTTGTGATTATGATGTACCCTATAGAACTGTGCACTTTAAAGAGGTAAACTTTCGGCCGGCGCCACGGCTCACTAGGCTAATCCTCCGCCTTGCGGCACCGGCACACCAGGTTCTAGTTCTGGTCAGGGCGCCGGATTCTGTCCCGGTTGCCCCTCTTCCAGGCCAGCTCTCTGCTGTGGCCAGGGAGTGCAGTGGAGGATGGCCCAAGTACTTGGGCCCTGCACCCCATGGGAGACCAGAATAAGTACCTGGCTCCCGCCATCGGATCAGCGCGGTGTGCTGGCCGCAGTGCGCTGGCCGCGGCAGCCATTGGAGGGTGAACCAGCGGCAAAGGAGGACGTTTCTCTCTGTCTCTCTCTCTCACTGTCCACTCTGCCTGTCAAAAAATAAATTAATTAATTAATTAATAAATAAATAAATAGGTCAACTTTATGGTTCATGAGTTGATCTCAATATAAACAAGAAAAATAAAATGAATGCATAAAGATCAAAATCTAGAACAGCTGTGTAGAGAGTTAACAGAATATTTTTCAGAATAACAATTTCATGCAAAGTTATAAATCAGTGATTTAGTTACTAGAGTGTCACTAAGGGAGAATTAGAACATTGTCTCTGCCTTCAGCTCAGTGCAATTAAGTAGAGATTCTTCTCAGGAGAGAGGCTGACTAAAACACTATACTCAGAAGTTCTACCTAAGATGAGTGACCATATTTGAAAAACAGTATGAGGAACCTCACTGCTTAAAACAACAGAGATCTAAGCGGTGAATAAAGAGTCTAATAACTTCAAATATTAATAGAAACAAGTGAAAATGTAGATTAACTAGAAGTTTATCAGAGAAAACTGAAATAAGTCTAGGAAATCCCTCATAGGGTTGCAGAATCCTCATAGATGGACACAGCTCAGCTTTTAAATCATCCTTCATTGAATCTGATCCCATTGTAGAATGACATATGCTTCAGTGCTGCCAGAAACAGTAGAACAATCAGCTAACTCTATCAGTGTATGCTAATATCTGGGCAGATATCTACAATAGCAGATCATCCAAGAAACTTACCAAGTAGATTATGGAAAGAATCAAAGTGAACTTTAGTGAAAAAAAAAAATGATCATCTCAGAAGATTCTGTATGTTCCTAAGATGTGTTCTCTGAGCAGCAACATCAGAAGCTGGACTGTAGGTGAAGTGGACTTCATGGAAACAGTCAATGAAGTTAGTAAACAAATAAAAAAAGTAAAAAAAAAAAAAAAGAAAAGAAAAAAGAAAAACCACACACAAAGAGGAAAGCACTAGTATCCAAAATTATGATACATTTAAAAACTTAGGAAAGTGTGACTTATACACTCTAGGAAAGAAACAAGCAATAGAAACTGCATTACGAGAGAACATGTATGGTGATCTTAGCAAAGAAAAGACTTCCAGGTAATGATTATTATAACTATTTCCAAAAGACCAAATGAAGGCCGGCACCGCTGCTCACTAGGCTAATCCTCCGCCTTGCGGCACCGGCACACCGGGTTCTAATCCTGGTCGGGGCGCCAGATTCTGTCCCGGTTGCCCCTCTTTCAGGCCAGCTCTCTGCTGTGGCCAGGGAGTGCAGTGGAGGATGGCCCAAGTGCTTGGGCCCTGCACCCCATGCGAGACCAGGATAAGTACCTGGCTCCTGCCTTCGGATCAGCGCAGTGCGCCGTCTGAGGCAGACATTGGAGGGTGAACCAACGGCAAAGGAAGACCTTTCTCTTTGTCTCTCTCTCTCATTGTCCACTCTGCCTGTCAAAAAAAAAAAAAAAAAAAAAAAAAAAACCAAAGGAAACCATGTTGAAAGGAACAAACGAAGCTATGTTGATAATGGTTCACAAACAGGTAATATTAATACAAACATTAATATGACAGGAGGAACATAATGGAATTCTGAAGTTAAAAATTATAATAACTGATGCACAAAGTACTCATGTGTTGATTTTAACAACTAGAAAAATGAATCTACAAACTTGAATGTTAAACTGGTAAAGATTTTGTGTTGTAAAGGACATAAGAAAAATTAAGAAAAATGGCTTCACAGAAATGTGGGACACCATCTGGTATACTAGAAAATTTATAAGTCATGTTCCAAAAGTAGAGGGTAAAAAGAAGTGGACAGAGAAAATATTTGAAAAAACAACTTCCTAAATTTGAAAAATAATCATCTGTTCATTTAGAAACCTCATTGAACTTCAAGTAAAATTAACATAATGAGATCTTTACTTGTATATATCATGGTTCAAATTACTAAGACAGGAGGAAAATGATGAATGATTTATAATGAACTCTCCATAGAATTTTTAGCTCATGTCTTTAAAAATTTTATTTATTTTAAATTGACAGATAATATTGTATGTTTTTATCATGTACAAAATTATGTTTTGCAGAATATGTACATTACTGAATAACAAAATTTGGTAATTAACAAATGCATCAGCTCATGTAGTCATCATTTTTGTGGTAAGAGCATATAACACTGACTACATTTTTAAAGGATGCAAAAATAATCATTAACTGTAGTCATCCTGCTGTGCAGCAAATCACTTGAAATCTATTCCTACTTTATCACTGCAGTGGTGTATCCCTTGACCAATATCTCCCTACACTTCCTAGGAGGCCATAAGACTGGAATATTAGTCAAGGAGCTGAAAGAAATCTGTCAACCTAAAAATTCATATCTAGCAATACTGTCTTCAAATAAAAGTCAAAGTATTTTCAGATGAAACAAATAGGGAAGGAAGCTTGTCAGATGGAAAGGGAGTAACACCAGACAGTAAAGTGAGTCTGAAATAAAGTTTATAAGCAAAGTTAATCTTTAGTAATTACAAAGACAGTATTATTGTGTATTTCATTTCATTTCTTTAATGGTTTTAAAAGCAATCACATGGGGGCCGGCGCCGTGTCTCACTTGGTTAATCCTCTGCCTGTGGCGCCGGCATCCCAAATGGGCTCTGGGTTCTAGTCCTGGTTGCTCCTCTTCCAGTCCAGCTCTCTGCTGTGGCCTAGGGAAGCAGTGCAAGATGACTCAAGTGTTTGCTCCCTTATGCCCACGTGGGAAACCCAGAAGAAGCTCTTGGCTCCTGGCTTCAGGTAGGTGCAGCTCCCGCCATTGTGGTCATTTGGAGAGGGAATCAGTGGATGTAAGATTTCTTTCTCTCTAGGCTGATGCCGTGGCTCCCTAGGCTAATCCTCCATCTGTGGCACCTGCACACCAGGTTCTAGTCCTGGTTGGGGCACTGGATTCTGTCCTGGTTGCTCCTCTCCCAGTCCAGCTCTCTGCTGTGGCCAGGGAGGGCAGTGGAGGATGGCCCAATTGTTTGGGCCCTGCACCCCATGGGAGACCAGGAGGAAGCACCTGGCTCCTGCCTTCGGATCAGCGCCATGTCGGGGGTGAACCAACAGCAAAGGAAGACCTTTCTCTCTGTCTCTCTCTCACTGTCTAACTCTGCCAGTCAAAAAAAAAAAAAAAAAAAAAAAAAAAAAAAGATTTCTCTCTCTCTCTGTAACTCTGCCCTTCAAATAAATAAATGAATCTTAAAAAAAGGCAAAATAACTGATGTGATTATAACCATATTAATAATACTGAATATGAAGTCTTAAAACACTAAAATAATATCAGATCATATTTTAAAAGATCTAAGTAATGTGTTAACTAATTCAGGAGATACATTTAGATTTAAATATACAAATATGTTGAAAGTTAAAAGATAGGACAGTGTATATCATGCAAACAGCAACCACAAATGAACTTGCAGTAATATTAGCACAATAGGCAAAAAACCAACCAAAATTCTCACTAAAAATTTGTGAATTAATAATACAGCAGTATTTCATAAGTATGTGGAAAGATAGAATTAAAAAAAACGATTGCATTTTCCATGGACTTTTTGAAGACTCCTTGTATGAACGCCTATTCGGCAATCATAAGGAAGATAGTCAGGAGTAAGGTAGTGGTACAATGGAGTTAGCCACAGCTGTAACATCAGCATCCCATATTGAGACTTGGCTACATTGTTTTCAGTCTTCTTCCTGCTAATGTGCCTGGGACAGAGGCAGAAGAGGGTGGTGAGCCAGAAAAAACAAATGACATAATTTGGATAGTTTTTAATTTATTTAAAGTTATTTTGTGATCTAATGTGTCATCTAGTGAATGTTTGGTGTGCTGAAGCAAACAATGTGCAGTCCTGCAGCTCTTGGTGGAATATTCTGTAAATGTCTATTTGGTTCATTGGGACTATAGTGTAGTTTAACTCTGATGTTTCTTTGTGTGTGTGTGTGTGTGTTTTTTTTTTTTTTTTCCATTGGTGGATGAGTGTGGATGTCCCTACATTATTGTACCAGAACTGTTTTCTCTCTCTCTCTTTTTTTTTATGGACAGGCAGAGTTAGTTGGTTCACCCCCCCAATGGCTGTTGTAGACGGCGCACTGCACTGATCCGAAGCCAGGAGCCAGGTGCTTCATCCTGGTCTCCCATGCGGGTGCAGGGCCCAAGTACTTGGGCCATCCTCCACTGCCTTCCCTGGCCACAGCAGAGAGCTGGACTGGAAGAGGAGCAACCAGGACAGAATCCGGTGCCCCAACCGGGATTAGAACTCAGGGTGCTGGTGCCGCTGTCGGAGGATTAGCCAAGTGAGCCACGGTGCCGCCCTGTTTTCTCCTTTTAAATCTAATAGTATTTACTTTATAAAATTGGGTGCACTTGCATTAGGGGAATACACATTTATAGCTGTCATCCCTTAATTCTGATATAGTGATGTCTTTGTCTCTTTAACAGTTTTTTTCTTAAAGCCTATTTTGTCTGACAAAAGTATATCTACTTCTGCTTATTTTTGGTTTCAGTTTGCATATATTTTTTGCCATTCTTTTACTTTCTGTTTGTGTGTGTCATTACCTGTGAAGTTAATTTCTTGTAGGCTGAATATCATTGTATCTTAGGGCATTTTTTGAAAATTTCATGTATTTCATATATACAATGTTAAGCCCATAGGGTTTTTAAATTCATGTAGCCATTGTATACATTTTAATCAGGGAATTCAGTCCACTTACATATAAAATAATTATTGATGAGCAATGCCTTATTTTTGCCATTTAAAACATTTTTGGGGGCTGGCACTGTGACATAGCAGGTTAAAGCCCTGGCCTGAAGTGCTGGCATCCCATATGGGCACTAGGGTTCTAGTTCAGGCTGCTCCTCTTCCAATCAAGCTTTCTGCTATAGCCTGGGAAAGCAGTGGAAGATGGCACAAATCCTTGAGCCTATGCAACCGTGTGGGAGTCTTGGAGCAAGCTCCTGGCTCCTGACTTCGGAATGGCTCAACTCCAGTTGCTGTGGCCATTTGGGGAGTGAACCAATGGATGGAAGACCTCTCTCTCTCTACCTCTCTCTCTCTGTCTCCACCTTTCCCTGTAGCTCTGTCTTTCAAATAAATATATATAAATCCTTAAACAAACAGAGAAACATTTATTATGTTTATTTGTAATATCCTTTGTTCTTTTTTCTAATGGCTTTTTAAAATTATTTATTTATTTTTTTGACAGGCAGAGTGGACAGTGAGAGAGAGAGAGACAGAGAGAAAGGTCTTCCTTTTGCTGTTGGTTCACCCTCCAATGGCCGCTGTGGCCGGCACTTCGTGCTGATCCGAAGCCAGGAGCCAGGTGCTTCTCCTGGTCTCCCATGTGGGTGCAGGGCTCAAGGACTTGGGCCATCTTCCACTGTACTCCTGGGCCATAGCAGAGAGCTGGCCTGGAATAGGGGCAACTGGGACATAATCCGGCGCCCCAACTGGGGCTAGAACCCGGTGTGCTGGCGCCGCAGGCAGAGGATTAGCCTACTGAGCCGCGGTGCTGGCCACTAATGGCTTTTAAACTTTCACATTTTTATGATGGTAGTTATGTTTTTTTTTTTTTTAAAGATTATTTATTTATTTGAAAGAGTGCATAGAGAGAAGGAGAGGCAGAGAGAGAGAGAGAGAGAGAGAGAGAGAGAGAGAGAGAATCTTCCATTGTTGGTTCTCTCCCTAATTGGCCGCAGCAGCCTGAGTCCTGCTGATCTGAAGCTAGGAGCCAGAAACTTCTTCCAAGTCTCCCATGTGGGTACAGGGGCCCAAGCACTTGGGCCATCTTCCACTGTTCTCTCAGGCTACAGCAGAGAGCTGGATCAGAAGTGAAGCAGCTGGGACACGAACAGATGCCCATATGGGATTCTAGCACTGCAGCTGGCAGCTTTACTGGCTATTCCACAGCGCCGGTCCTGGTAGTTATATTTCGTTTGCTTCTTTCTAAAGGATTGCCTTAAGCATCTTTTAAAGGCTAGTCTATTGTGATGAATTCCATGTTTTGACTTGTCTTGGGAAGTCTTTGTTTTCCTTTTATTCATGTGGATGACTTTTCAGGGTTAGAATTTTTGATTGGCAGTTTTATTCTAGCAGAACTTAGTAAATGGTGTTTCATTCCCTTCTGGCATTTATAGTCTTTGTTGAAAACATTTTTTTAGTCTAATGGGTTCCCCTTAAATGTGATTCATTGCTTTTCTTTTACAGATTTTAGAATTCTGGTTTTGTTTTATACTTTGAGAGTTTGACTAATGTGTCATGATGAGGCTCTTCTTTGATCATGTTTAATTATGATCCTATATACTTACCGCATTGTGGAAGCTAAATCTTTCTCAGTACTGGTGACATCTCAGCCATTCTATATTGAGCAAATTTTCTATACCTCTCCTTTTTGTCATAAAGGGTCCTCATAATTCAAATGTGTATTCACTTAATGTTGACTCAATAGTCTGTCTTCATTCTTTTTTTTTTCATCTTTTATGTTTATTGTTTTGCTGATGAGGATATTTCAAATGAAGTCTTCAAGTTCTTTCCTCTGCTTGATCTAGATTTTTGTTGAGGCTTTCAGCTGTATTTTTTATTTTATTGAGCTCATCTCATCTACTGTTTGGTTCTTTCCCAAGATTTCTATCTCTTTGCTGAATTTCTCCTTCATATCATATTTTCCGCCGATCCCATTCAACTGTCTATGTTCTATTCTTTCCCTTTGATCATCCTTAACAATCATTCTTTTGCTTTATCAATCACTTCATCCATCTCTTTTTATTTGGAGCTATAAAATAATCATTTTTGTTCCTATGGGAGCATGATATCTCTATAATTTTTTTGAAGATTTATTTATTTATTTGAAAGTCAGAGTTACAGAGAGAAGAGAGGCAGAGAAAGAGAGAGGTCTTCCATCCAGTGGTTCATCTCCAGTTGGCCACAACGGTCGAAGCTGCGCTGATCCAAAGCCAGGAACCAGGAGCCTTCTCTGGGTCTCCCATGTAGGTTCAGGGGCCCAAGGACCTGGGCCATCCTCCACTGCCTTCCCAGGCCACAGCAGAGAACTGGATTGGAAATGGAGCAACTGAGTCTCGAACTGGCACTCATATGGGATGCCGCCGCTTCAGGGCAGGGCATTAACCCACTGCACTAAAGTGCCAGCCCCTATAATTTTCAGATTTCCTGTGTACTTACAATGGTATTTGTGTATCTGGTAGATTAGTTGTTGCTATCCCTCTTAATGAGTGGCTTTTGTTCCTCACGGGTTTTTCCTACAGGTGTGTGTGTCTTCAGTATAATTTTGGTAAGATATTTTGGTTTTGTTTTCAATTGAACGCTTTATTCCAGTCTCCCTATATATTCTTCTATGGCAATTTATGGCAGTGGCATTGAGGATATTTCTCTTAACCTCAGAAGAGGTGCATAGATCTCAGTAGTAGCCTGTGGGTGTAGTGTGTGATCAACAATTTTCTGGCCCTCAATCCACTGCTTTTGGGGTTGTGGAAGTGGAAGCTTGTGTCCTGAGGAGTCATTCAGTCATCAGCATTGGAAGGATCATGACTGGGGTTTCAGTAATGTCACCTCAATAGCTGGCATGGGCATGGAAGTCCTGCTCTACCGCCCCAGGCTTGCGTGAAATGTCTTTCAATTTACTACCTTTCATACCTCAAGCTGAAAATTACTGTCTGGGGTTGGAAGGGTTGGAGTAATCAATCCTATGGTCATCTATGCCACGTGCTAATTCATACTCAGCCTGCAGTCCACTGAGACTATTGCAACCTAGGGTACAGTCAAAGTCCATATTTCCATGAGCTTTTGGTTACTGAGATGTACTTTTTTCCTGAAGCCTCTGCAGAAAAACACAGGTTATGTTGGCCAGGTTTTAAACTTAACTGACTGGGGTCATGAATATCCATGTGGGACTAGGCAATGTTCAGAGGGTACATCTATAGATACTGGCCAGGGGACTGGGACCAATAATATCCAACCCTTGATGCTTTTTCCAGATCCAAGATTCATGTCTGTGATCATTTTTGGTGACCTAATACCTAGCGGTTGAAATCTTTCAACCGCTTTCAACTGTTACAGTTGAAAGTTTCCTTTCTGCCAGTATTTAGGGAGAAGGGTTGTGAAGGAAATCCCTTGGCCTCACAGGATGAGTTTATGCTGGGTTGTGTCTGAATGTCAAAGCTGTAGGACCCTATGCTATGTTTCACATGCTCATGTCAAATGTGTGAGAGTTTGGGCATGATACAGGTTGAAACACTTTTCCATTCTCCCAAGGCTCAGGGCTCTGTCTAAGGTCAAAAGGCCTATTAGTACAGGCCTGGGGAAAGGGAATTCTATTCTCTGTCTGGTGATGGGTCGCAGCTCAGTGGAACTTGCACTGATATTCAAAGCTGAATCCTGAGCTCACTTTTCTGTCTCACTCCCCTATGGTTGAAGTCTTACTCCATGCTGTCTGCCCAAGGTTGAGGAAGGGATTTTGGAAGCAGTTGTTCCTGTACTACTTAGAATGACATTTTTTAAGCTGGGTCACATTTCTGAATTTCCTAATCACTGATATTCATTGGGCCTTGTGCATTCTTAGAGTAGAACAAAGCCTACATGATGTTGGTCATGATAGAGGAAAAATGAGCCGACCTCACAAGGGAGCAGATCTCTACCTGATGCCAGGGAAGATCTAGAGAGTGGGTCTGTGACTACTTATGTCAGTATAAAGGCCTTTGAGATTTATCTGGTGCTGGTTTCACTGTAGCAGGCCTGGCTCTGCACTCCAAGGCAGAGTTTACTCTTCTGTAGTGGTCCTACTACTCATTTAGAGTATTGCTTCCCTATCTGCTGGAAATTGGAAGATGAATGGTAGAGGCTATCCTTTGACTTTCCATTAGTTACTGTCACACTTGAGTCTTGTGTCATGGGTCCCACAGAGTCTCAGGGATGCATGCTTTGCCTGCAAAAAGCTGATGGTAATATAGGCTGAAATATTTACATCCTATGAGGGAAAATGTCTCTACTTGATGCTAGGGAACAGCTAGAGGCTGCACTTCTGAGTACTGGTCTTGGGAGAGAAATCTTTTGACTTTGTCTGGTGTGGAATCAAATTGTAGTGGACCTGGCTCTGAAATCCAAGGTAAAGTCTTAAGTTTGCCTACACTGTTGCCCAGTAGTGTATTTTTGCTCTACCATCTACCATTTTTGCTCTAGCTTCTGTTGAGTGAATGGTGACAAAGGCAGATTGGGCCAGTTGGCTAAGTAAGGTCCCAAGCCTCAGTGTGCAGTTACTAGCCTTATGCAGACTGCTTTGGGGATGTCCTATTCTAGATTTCACTGCAGCAGACCTGATACTGAATTTCAAGTCTAAAGTCTGCACTTAATTCCCTTTCCTTCCCTAAGCATAAGTGTCTCTCTCCTTAGTATACTATTTGGAGCCAGAGGAAAGTTGACATAGCAAATCTCTCCTTGCTGCTTTTTTTCATTTTGTCTTTTTATTATACCAAAACCAGGCATTATAGTATCTCATTGGTCTTCCTTAGCTTTTGGGAATGTGACCTATTGTGTGAATAGATGTTCAGGTTGGTGACTCTGAGGATGTGTTCTCCAGAGTGTCATACTCAGTCACTATGTTGCTGCTATGTTATCCTCTGTCTCAAATATCAGTGATGACTTTTTAGGACACTATACCAAAAACACAATCCATGCAAAACATAATTGATAAGCTGTATCTCATAAGAATTTCTTTTCTGCAAAAGACAATGTTAGGAGAATGAAGAAATGAGCTACAGACTGGGAGGAAATACCTGTAAAAGACACATACGATCAAAAACTATTATCAAAATATTGAAAGACGTCTTAAAACTTAAAATTCAATAAGACAAGCATATTATTAAAATGGGTCAAAGAGGGTCTGAAGTTGTAGCACAGTGGGCTAAACCTCTGATCTCAATGCCAGCATCCCATAGCCCAATGATGGTTTGAGTCAGGTAGCTCTGCTTCCAATTAAACTTCCTGTTGATGTACCTGGAGAGGTAATGGCAGTTAACCCATGTATTTGAGCCTCTAGCACCCATGTGGGAGATTCAGATAGAGTTCCTGGATCCTGGATTTTTCCCTGACCCAGGCCTGGCTGTGTGACTATTTGAGGAGTGGACCAGTAGATGGAAGATCTTTTTAATTTTGTCAGTCTCAGTCTCTTCTCTTCACTTTGTCATGTGAGTTCAAATAAATACATATTTAAAAAAAAAAAGTCAAAGAATTTAAAAAGTGAAGCACCAAAGAATATTTACATATAGCAAAGAAAATATGAAAATATGTTCCATATCATGCCCTCATTATTAGTTTATCCAAATCTATAGACAGTGTAAGGCAAATATGGGATCCTAATGTAATTTGGATGTTAATGAGTTGATATTAGTTCATTAATTGTAAAAAAACAGTACTCTGCCAGTGAATGTTGATAGTGGGGAAAGCTACACTTGTGTGGTGGCAGAGAATATACTGGTAATCTTCATATTTTCCTTTCAATTGTGCTGCGAACTTGAAACTGCTCTAAAAATCGTGTCTTTAAAAAAATCAATGTGTGGCACATGAATGCAATAGATGTGAGTTAAGAAATATTGTATTTATTCAAAATGCAGAGGGAGAGAAAGAAAGAGAAAGAGAGAAAGAGAAAGGAAAGAAGGAAAGAAGGAAAGAAGGAAAGAAGGAAGGAAGGAAGGAAGGAAGGAAGGAAGGAAGGAAGGAAGGAAAGAATGAAAGAAAGAAAGAAAGAAAGAAGAAGGAAAGAAAGAGATCGATCCCATTTGCTGATTCACTACCCAGAAGCCAACACAGCTGAAGCTGGGCCAGGCTTGTCAAGAATCTAGAATTCAATCTGGGTCTTCCATGTTCATGGCAGATAACTACATACTTGCATTGATGTAGGCAAGGATATAACTAACAAGTAGGATCTGAGACTGCAGCCTGACTGTCTCTACATAACCAACTTTTTTACTCTCTGTGCAGTGGAAAACTGCAATTTCTGAAAAAGCACACTCAGAACTGGCAGCACCCAAAAATAACCATCATGACTGCTAAGTGCTTTCCTGCAATGACCTTTAGATAATTATAATATCATTATGATACAATTACCATAGCTCACGCTCAAAGTTTCATCATGCACTTGATGCCATGACATTACCAAGATTTCCAAAAATAAAGCAAAGAAATGGGTGCTACTCAAATCTCACACTAGACTTCACTCCTCATGAATATTCAATTAAACCTCACCTCCAGATCATATAAAGAGTTGACACCAGATCCCATTGAGTGCATCTCACCCTTGAACATGTTAACATTCCCAGTTTGTGTGTATTTTCATTCTGCATGCAAAACAAATATTATATATCTGCTAATTGATACCTATATCTTGTCATCATTCTTCCTTGCACCAGAGTTACGAAATTTTACTCAGGGACCGACATCATGGCACCGTGGGTTAAGTTACTGCCTGTGATGCCAGCATTCAATATAAGGACTAATTCATGTCCTGGTTGCTCCACTTCTGATGCAGTTTCCTGAAATGGCCTGGGAAAAGCATTAGAAGATGGCCCAAGTGTCTGTGCCCCTGTCACGCACATGAGACAAAATGTAGCTCCTGGCTTCCTCCTGACCCAATGAGGGCCATTGTGGCCATCTGAGAAGTATAACAACAGATGGAAGAATTGTCTCTCACTCTCTCCCCCACCCTGTAATTCTGATTTCAAAAAAAAAATTAAATGTTTAAAAACAATAAAAAATTTTGCTGTTACCCAATGATATTGACCAGCAACCCATGACAGAACCATGACCCATTACCTTTCAGGGTGCTTACTAATAAGAATCTGGAATCAAATGTGCAGCTGGGTCTACACACTCATACGACATGTGGACATCCCAACTGGTGGCTTAACTGTTGGCCAAATACCCACCCTAGTAGGTGCATTTTCATGAAGTGAATATTTTAACAAGAAAAGACAACTCTGGTATTTTGAAAAATAATATAGTTACAAAGCTCATGTTTCTTGTGGTAGTAGGAATTTAACTCCATTCACTGCTTTCACTACATACTTTTCTCTGTAAGATTCATCTGATTGCTATCACTGCTGAGGAGCCATTGGCTAATGGCAGAGGACAATGCTGAGCTCCAGATGCGGAATCTAGAGGGAGTAGTGACCCATCTCACCACTGGTTGACAAGATCAGGTCTCTTCTATCTGGGAGGGTAAAATGATTTGTCTTCATATAATAAATATTTAAATTGAATATGGATTGGCTGTCTCTGCACACTGTGCTTTGAGAAGACTATCATGTGTCTTGTTGAATGCTTTATTCAACCTCATATATCCATGATATTGATTCTGACCAAGAAGCAATACTTACGAGATAATCCCTCAAGAGATTTACTGGTACATCCAGAAGCACCTGGCTTTCTAATATAGAGAAATGATGATTAAAGACACCTAACAAGTGGTGAATCTAAACTTTTATTTCCAGAGGTTGGCATTGTGGCATAGCAAGTAAAGCAGCCATGTGTGACACTGGCATCCTAAAAGGGCAACAGTTCGTGTCCTAGCTGCTCCATCTGAACCAGATCCCTCCTAATTGCCTGGGGAAAGCATTGAAAGATGCAATGACTGTTTGGGGCCCTGCCACTCTTGTGGGAGACTTGATGAAGCTCCTTGGTCCTGGCTTTGGCTTGGCTCAGCTCTGGACTTTCGCTCTCTTTCTTAACTCCAACTTTCAAAATAAATAAGCATTTACAAAAGATTCAGAACAAGACCAGGATGCCCACATTCACCACTTGCACTTCAATATAGTTCTGGAAGTTTTAGCTACAGCCATTAGGCAAGCAAAAAGATCAAAGGGATACAACATAGAAATCAGAAAATGAAATTATCATTGTTTGCAGAAGACATGAGCCCATAATAAAGAATCCAAAGGACTCCACTAACAGAATATTGGAACTCTTAGTAGAGTTTCACAAACTTACAGGATATAAAATCAACACACAAAAATGAATACTGTTTGTAAACATAATGAATGCCATTTACTGTAAAAGAACTTATAAGATAAGTATCATTCATAATAGTTACAAGAAAATTTAAATACTTTGACATAATTTTAACCAAGGATGTAAAAGACCTCTACAATGAAAATTACAAAATGTTAAGAAAATAAATGGAAAATATTTCATGTTCATGTATAGGAAGTATCAATTTAATAAAAACTTTATACTACCCAAAGAAGTTTAAAAATTCAATGTCATCCCAATGAAAATACCAATGGCATTCTTCTCAGATCTAGAAAAAACAATGTTAAAATTCTTTTGGGCACACAAGAGACCCTGAATAGCTAAGGCAATCTTAAACAACAAAACAAAGACAGAGCCATCACAATACCAGATTTTAAGACATACTATAGGGAAATTATAATCAAAACAAAAATACAGCTGGCACTGCAGCTCAATAGGCAAACCCTCTACCTGCGGCACTGGCACCCTAGGTTCTACTCCTGGTCAGGGTGCCCGATTCTGTCCTGGTTGCTCCTCTTCCAGTCCAGCTCTCTGCTGTGGCCCGGGAGTGCAGTGGAGGATGGCCCAAGTGCTTGGGCCCTGCACCCTCACGGGAGACCAGGAGAAGCACCTGGCTCCTGGCTTTGGATCAGCGCAGTGCGCCGGCCACAGTGCGCTGGCCGCGGCGGCCATTGGAGGGTGAACCAACAGCAAAAGGAAGACCCTTCTCTCTGTCTCTCTCTCTCTCACTGTCCATTCTGCCTGTCAAAAAAACAAACAAACAAACAAACATATGTAGATCTATGGAAAAGACTAGAAACTTCAGAATTCAATCTTTTACAAACAATCTAAAATTTATCCCTGGAGAAAGGAGAGCATATTTATTATATACAAAAATCAACTCACAATGGATCTAAATCTACAACTTAATACCATCAATAACTATCAGTGACCAGAGTGAAAGCAGGAGGCAGAAGCTAGGAGCCCCATCTGTGTTTCCCACATGGATGCAGGTGCCCAAGCACTTGCATCATCTTATGCTTCTGTCTTAGGCATATCAGCAGGGAGCAGAATCAGAATAGCCAGGACTCAAATCAATGCCCACATGGATGCCCACATGGGATGGCACCATCTCAGATAGCAGCTTAGCCCTCTACACCACAATGTCATCACCAAACAGGCATTTTTTAAAGCATGAAATACAAATGGCAAACAGGCAAATAAAAAAAATGCTCAAGATCACCAGCTATCAAATAAGTGCAAATCAAAATTGCAATGAGTTTTTGCTTTACCCAAGTTAGAAGGGCTCTCTTCTGAAAATCAAAATATAATAAATGCTAATGAGGATTTGGAGAAAAAGGCACAGTAATATACTGTTGGCAGGAGTTAAACTAGTATAGCTATTATGAAAGGCAGTACAGAGATCCCTCAGAAATATGACCCAGCCATTCCACTGTTGGGGATTTACCCAAATGAAATGAAATCAGAATATGAATGAATTATGTGTACCCTCATATCTTTTGCAGCTCAATTCATAATAGTCAAGATAAGAAATCAATACATATGTAAATCAACTGATGGCTGGTCAAAGAAAATATAGTATATATACACAATTGGATACTAATCAGCCATAAAAAATAATGAAATCCTATTTTTTTGCAATAAAATGGATGCAACTGGAGACCACTATGCTTAGAGAAATAAACTATTCTCCAAAAGACAAATGTCATATATATGATTATCTTTTTAGAATTTTGGATATGAAATAGATGAAATCTGCTAACAAAAATTAATAAAAAAACAAAATTTTATCTCCAGTCCAAATCACCTTCTTAATGCCAGATACATATACAATATATGATTTCCTAGATGATATCTAGAAATCTAGTAGACTCTTAAAGTTAACAAGTTCAAAATCAAAAACTTTATTTTATTTGCCTTTTCACTTGTAGTTTTCTCCATATTAGTCAATGGAAACTTCACTCTTGCAGTAGATTAAATCTAAAAATCCTGACATTATTCTTGATTTTCCTTTCTATTATATCTCACATATAAATCACCTTAAAAGCCTTTCAACTATACCTTCAATATACATACAGTGTTACCTAATCATTTCTCTGCTTTCCCTCTTTCCTGGCCACAACAGCCACGCTGAGCAGATCTGAAGCCAGGAGTAAGGAGTTTCTCCCGGGTCTTTTATATGGGTACAAAGGCCCAAGGACTTGGGCCATCATCCACTGCTTTCCCATGCTCATTAGCAGGCAACTGGGTTGAAATGGAGCATTGGGATCAAACTGGTACCCATATGGAAGCTGGTGCTTCAGGCTGGGGCTTTAACCCACTGTACCACAGTGGTGGCCACACATAATTTCCTCTTTAAAAATCCATCCTTTTTTTTTTTTCTTTAAAAATCCAACCATTTTTTTCTGTTAGAAAATCCTGCAAGACATGACATCTCATGTTGCTCTCTTTCCTGTTACTTCTCTGACCTCAGTGCCTCACTGGTCTTGGAGTTCCTGTTGCCCACTTCAATGTATTTACATTTATGTTTCCTACATCTGGAATGCATCCATTCTACTTATCCACCTATAACTCCTTACCTTTTTAGGTTTTGTTCAAATACTTTTTCAGAGATATATGTTCTGACCACTGTATATAAAACCAACCTGTACCCTCTACAGCATCACTTTGCATTTTCATATTTATTTTTTCTCCTTAATACTTACAATCACAACAGGATGGTGATTTATTTTCTCTATCCTCTCCTTCCCCTTCTTTCATCCTATTATTATTGTTTCATATATCTCTTCTCACTAGATTTATTTATTTCTTTGGAAGTCAGAGTTACACAGAAAGAGAAGGAGAGGCAGAGAGAGGACTTCCATCCCCTGGTTCACTCTCCAGATTTCCCCAATGGGAGGAGCTGCACTGACCTGAAGCCAGGAGCCAGGATCTTCTTCCAGGTCTCCCACATGGGTGCAGGGACCCAAAGACTTGGGCCATCCTCTACTGCTATCCCAGGCCATATCAGGGAGCTGGATCAGAAGTGGTACAGCCAGGATCATACCAGCCCCCATAAGGGATGCTGGCACTGCAGGCAGTGGCTTTACAAGTTATGCCACAGTGCTGCCCACCCCCCAACCATGTTAACTGTTATACCATAGTGTTTAGGATGGATCCCTAGCACAGGGATTCGTAATTAGAGAGCATTTAAGTGGTAACATAAAGTTTTTATTAGTGACAGAATGAAACTGTGTATATACAGCTAATGGATATGTACCTAATATAAGAGTACTATGAACATTTTTCTTTAATAGGAGTAAAAATCCTAGGTTTAAAAATTGTTGTTTAGAATTAATGTTTTCTCTAGCTAACATCCTTCGTTGTTTGAGTCACAAGATCTTTACCAAAATACTATGTCTATCCTAGAAATTAGTCCAGTGGCCCTCATGTATTGCTTATTTCACTTGATATTTTCCTTTCTGTAAGCCTTTTAAAGCATTTATTTATGTATGAGAGAGAGTGAGAACACTAGCTCCAATCCACTCATTCATTTCCCAATGCCCACAATGACTGGGGCTATGCCAGGTCAGTGCTAAGCGCTGGGAACTCACTTCAGCTCTCCTACGTTGGAGGTAGAAACTCAACAACTAGAGCCATCACCACTGTCTCCAACAGTTTACATCAGCAGGAAATTAGAATCAGGAGCTTGGGGCCAGCACTCTGGTATAATGGGTAAAGCGGCGCCTGCAGTGCCAACATCCCACATGGGTGACAATTCGAGTCCCAAATCTTGGCTGCTCCAGAAGATGTCACAATTCTTGGGCCCCGGAACCCATATGGGAGACCTGGAAGACACTTCTGGCTCCTGGCTTCAGATTGGCTCAGCTCTGGCTTTTGTAGCCATTCGGGGAGTGAACCAACGAATGGAAGACCAACCTTTCTCTCTGCTTCTGCCTCTGTGTAACTCTGCCTTTCAAAAAATTAATCAAATCAATCTCAAAAAAAAAAAAAAAAAAAAGGATCTTGAGCCATGAATTGAACCCAGGAACTCCGGTCTAGTATATGAACATCCTAACCAGCAGCTTCACTGCTTGCCCAAATGTCTGATGCATGGCTGTAAGGCTTGAAGATTCTCTGACCTTAAACCCAATATTACACTCCCCAGCCTTCAAGGAGCTATGTATGTAAAATCTAGTAGCCCTACCTATTGTCTTGCCTTTATAATTTTCTCTTTTATTTTCCTCTTTCTTTCTTTCTTTCTTTCTTTCTTTCTTTCTTTCTTTCTTTCTTTCTTTCTTTCTTTTCTTTCTTTCTTTCTTTCTCTTTCTTTCTTGTTTGCTTTCTTGCTTTCTTTTTCTTCTCGGTAAGAAACATTCTCAATATCCTCAGAAACTTTGAATAATATCTTGATTTTCCTCAAATAAGGAGAGTTTGAAGAATGGTAGATATATTCCATCTAAGATTGAAAGCTAGTAGATGAACCAGATATGTTCTATTTTGTTCAATATGCTTAGTGACATTATTTGACATTGACTACATTTAATGAAAATTTACATTCAAAGTCATCATTTCTCTGAAGCTATGATTCAATTCTATATATGGAAGCAGAAAAAGCTTAACATAATATTGTAGAATAAAAACTAAGTTTATGCTGGGTCAGAGCATGTGCAACATGATCCTGGGGTATCTTTCAATACCATTATGTAATAAAATGTTATAAAATCAAAAA
This sequence comes from Oryctolagus cuniculus, assembly GCF_051225735.1. Classification (NCBI taxonomy): domain Eukaryota; kingdom Metazoa; phylum Chordata; class Mammalia; order Lagomorpha; family Leporidae; genus Oryctolagus; species Oryctolagus cuniculus. Next base: position 95,557,479 of record NC_142871.1, on the reverse strand, counting down.
GTTGAGTGTTTATTGAAGGTAAATAGGAGTCAATTGAAAAAAGCTCCTAATGGCCAAAGCTGGAACAATTTTAGAAACAAAATACATAAAGTTGTATTGGTTTATATTATAAAGTATACAATAAATATTTGAATCAATACTCATATAAATAAATGATTGACTCAAAAACAAATGGATGAAAAGATAAAGCAGCCTCTGAAAATTCCAAATTATCTATGTACCTATTCTCGCCTCAAGTAGGTGAGCATAACTTCCTGTTCCTTGTATGTAGGATGCGTTTAGCATCTTGCTACCAAAGAATACAGAGGATAAAAGGGGAAAGAAGGGTGCCTTTATGGTGGTAAAATATGACAAATTCTATCTCATTCTGGTTATGAAGGTTCACATAATTTTGAAAAAGCTAGCTGGCACTATTTACCTTTCATATGTTATAATGAGAAGGACAATTCATGTTTCACTTCTCTTCCCCCAAGACTTAGAACCCCAGTCTAATCAGAAGAGAAACATCAGATAATCTAATTGAAGAGAAATTCTATATAATATCAAACCAGTATTCCTTGAAATGTCAAGGTCATAAAAAACCATGGCCAAGAGAAATTTGGGGTATGATGACTAAATTTAATATGATATCCTGGGTGGATTCAGGGAACATAAAAATGCTATTATTGAAAAATTGAGTATAGGCTTTAGTTAATAAGGTAGCACTATTGATTATCTTTGACAAATGTGCCATAGTAATGTTAGATGTTAACAAAAGTTGAAATTATATGTGGCGCAAATGGGAACTTGTTCTGTTATATTTATAGTTTAGTTATAAATTTTTTTTTAAAGATTTATTTATTTATTTAAAAAGAAGCATTACAGAGAGGGAGAGGGGGAGAGAGAGAGAGAGAGAGAGAGAGAGAGAATGAATATCTTCTACCCACTGGTCCATTCCCAAATGGAATGGCCTTGTCTGGGTCAAACTTCTGCTATGTCCTTGGCTGGGTCAGACTTAAGCCAGGGTCCAGGACATTCATCAGGATCTCCCACATGGGTGCAGGGGCCCAGGTACTTGGACAATCTTTAGTTGCTTTCTCATACTCAGGGAACTAATTTTTGAAATGGATTCAAGTGGAGCAGCCAGGAATCAAACTGGCACCCATATGGGATACCAGTATTGCAGGTCACAGCTTTACCTGGTATGCCACCACACCACACCTATTTGTAAAGCTTAATTTTTAAATATATTATAAAAATTTTGTTTAAAGTTGTATGCAGAAGCAAATACTGTGGTTCAGTGGGTTAAGGTGCCACTGGGATGGTTGCATTTCATATTGGATCCAGCTTTCTGCTAATGTACTTCAGAGGCAGCTGATGATGGCCCAAGTTTGAATTTTGCAGCCCATGTGGGAGAACTAGGTCGAATTCTTGTCCTGGTTTTGCCTTGGCTATTGTGGGCTTTTAGGGAGTGAATTAGCAAGTAGAAGAGCTCTCATTCTCTCTCTGTCTCTCCCTGACTCTGTCTTTCTCTCTCCTCTCTTTGTCACTCTTTCAAATAAGTAAATAAATAAAACTTAAGAGGATAAAATTAAGGACAAGGGTATGATGCACATTGCTTTCTTTTTCTTTAAGGTACTTTTACTCAAGTAGATGCTCTAAAGACTTAAGTCAGACATAATTTCATCTCTGAATTAAAGGAAAACCTATGTGTATACTGAAACTTTTGTTTATTTTGTATATTTTGTTTATTGTGTGTCAGCTAACAATATGCATATCATCATGAAAATATCTGAGCCTATCACATTTTAAACTTCATGGATATTTGTTACTATTACTCATGCTTTTGTTCATAGAATGTTTCAAAACGGCACACTGAAGAACAGTGTTAAGATACCACTGCATACACACCTATACCAGGTGCCAAGATATCAAAGGAAGCAATGAGTTTTCCTACCTCTCTAATTCAATGAGGTTTCCCTTTTGTTACCTCTGGCCATGGTTCCTTGAGGAAAGCCACATAAATGAGACACAAAGTAATATGAAATGCTTAATTTATTTTCCTTAAAGCAAATAGCTTCCATTCTCTGTGGACCTAAATTCTGTATACGGCTTTTTCTAGATGTTATTGGGTAAAATCTGAGGAAGACTACCAATGTATCTACACCATATCTAAAGCAGTCTAGGGTAAGCTGTGATCACTGCTTACTATCATGACTTGTGAGAGAAGACCTACTTTTATCTGGGCCTTGTTTCTTCATTGTAGTCTTCTAGTGATTTCTGGTGTCAACCTTGTCCTTGGAACCCTTTAGCCAAATCAATGTATGTGTGTTTCTTCAGTCAGAATTCATATGAGTTAAGTTTAAAAGCTTGTGTCAAGTAGGAGCAGGTGTATATCAGTCACAGTTAGGGTTTCAAGTCTGAACTGTGGGCTAAATCCCTAATCATTACTCTGTTCTGTGGACTGAGAGCTGTACGATCAAACATGTAAATCACTGATTTACATAGGTTACAAGTGGTTTCAAAAAGGGTACACCTATAAGGAAATTTTCAGACTTGCTTCAGTCAGAAATCTAACTATGGATAAATCTTTTCTGTGATGGAGCAATGCATGGAGATGCGAATTCCACAGTGCTGCTCTGTTTGCTTGACTAGACTATCCCATGTAGGTTGTTCCTAGATCAGAGTTCAATGTCATAAAAGTTTATAACTTGAGATCCACTTCCTAATTTGTCTTACTGACTCTAGCCCATTTCTTCCCCTAGATGCCTTAGAGATTATGTCTTCCTGCCCCCACCCCATGTAGTAATTCAGGAGTATATCTCTCTGTGGACAGCTGTACACCATTTGCTGTGGTTTCTGGAATGAGAGGTTGGTTCCAAAGATGCCAGCGTCTCTACTTTTAGGCATCCCTGTGGAATTACATTTGTGAAAAGTATTACTTTCTAAGGATATATAATATTTTGATATATGTTAGCATGCCAACATATCAAAGGGATAATGACAAGTGGTATTATTTGGATATGGATTATTTAATTGTATTCTCAAAAGTCCCACTGTGTTCAAAGATTGGTCCACAGAAAAGCATTATTGAGAGATGTTGGAGCCTTTGAGAAGTAGGATCTAGCAAGAGATCCCTAGGTCATCAAGGACATTAGGTGGTTCATGAGAAACCCCCTGGAAGCTCCCCTGTGACCTCTTGAGTTCTTGCCAGAGGATTTTTATAAAGGAAGTAAACCCAGCCCTGCCTGTTCTCTTTCTCTCTCTGTAATTGGCTACTGAAAGCCCACTCCAACATTTGTCCCATCTTGGCTGCCTACTATGCAGTCTTCACCGGAACCAAGTTGATGAGGATGCCATGTCCTTGTACCTCCAAACTATAAAATAAATAAAATTTCTTTATAAAGTTGGGTGTCTCAGGTATTTTGTTAAAACATGCTGGCCAATATAGCAAGTATTACACACAAAAAGGCAGGACACTGTTAGATTATTGAGGTCACTGATTCACATTTCACAATATCTATCAATAGACATTAGTAATCATAATCACCCAGAGTTATGCAGGGGCTGAAATAAGCAACTAAGATTTATTGCTAGCACCAATATTGTTAGTATTACAACTAAACTACTTTACTTCATTCACACAGCAATTATTTGAGGGAGATGTTAATATTCCTAATTTACAGTTGGGAATATATCTTAGTAAGTAGAAATAATGTGTCTGTGATCTTACGTGAAAGCAGATAGTATAGGGATTGAACCTAGATATAATTTGACTCCTTTGCTGTCTATCCTCCCCTGCTGTGACTTATTTAAAAAATTGACAAACAAACAAAACAAAATAGAAGGAATATTCCAAGCATGTTCATGTTTTTTAATTGTTTTCAAAGTATTTCTATTTTTATGTAATTGCTGGCTTTGATTGTCATGAGTAAAATCCCTGATTGAGAAGATGGAAGGTTGAAAAGCAAAGGAAAAAAGAAGACCCAGGCAAACGTGATTTTATATTTTGTAGTAGTTTGTAGTTATTTGTCATTTTATAAGGTAAAGAGTTAAACTTACAGGCTTTTTTTTTTTTCAATAAATTATGAATTCATTCAGAATATCTATGCTAGGAGAAAAGGGTTTAGAAAGCTGAAAATCTGGGTTGAGTTCCATGTAAATCCACAGCACTTTTAGGAAAATACCCAGATATCATCAGCACAATCTTAGAAGATGAGTCAATTACAAGAGCCACTCAGGCATCTGCTGTAGAAATAAGCCTAAAAAGAATAGCCAAAACTGCTCAGGCTGGATAGTTTGAACTAACAAGTGAGGACATCTTTGAATTTTTAATGAGAAAAATATGTTACAGCATAAGCTATGGAAGTTTCTGTTTAACTGCCCATGAAGAACTGATTTGAAATAACTATTTTTATGGGTCATTAAGACTGAAATGGTTCTAAAAGATCTCTTCTTTAAGGAATCTTTAAATTGGTTTATTTAAATAGTTTTTCAACATAGATTCTAAAAACATCATCCCAACCTCATGAATCATTTATGGAATTCTCTTGCCTGTAGGCCCACTGAAGAGAGTCTTAATTATTTTTCCTCTGCTCTTTTGGGAGTAGTTCACAATATGGTATGAGGTAGGGATCTAAATTTATATACTTATCTTAAATTGTTGACCAGTAGTTCTATAACAATTTTCAGCTATTATCCTTTATTTACTTAACATTTATCATATGGATTACATACTATATCTTGTACACACATTGTGTATATATATGTGTGTGTGTGTGTGTGTGTGTGTGCTTCTATGGTTTATGTCATGGCCATATCTACATTTATTAGGCCAACATAGCATGATTTTATGAATACATTATTATGGTGCATTTTATTATTCAGTTGGGAAAGATATCTTTTCCACAATTTAATTTACCCTTTCCTAATAATTTATCCTTCTTTTTTTAATAATCTATTTTTAATTAATTAATTTATTTTTTGAAAGGCAGAGTGGACAGTGAGAGAGAGAGAGAGAGAGAGAGAGAGAAAGGTCTTCCATTGCCGTTGGTTCACCCTCCAATGGCCGCTGCGGCCTGCGCGCTGTGGCCGGCGCACCGCACTGATCCGAAGGCAGGAGCCAGGTGCTTCTCCTGGTCTCCCATGGGGTGCAGGGCCCAAGGACTTGGGCCATCCTCCACTGCACTCCCTGGCCACAGCAGAGAGCTGGCCTGGAAGAGGGGCAACTGGGACAGAATCCAGCGCCCCGACCGGGACTAGAACGCGGTGTGCTGGTGCTGCAAGGCGGAGGATTAGCCTAGTGAGCCACGGCACCAGCTCTAATTTATCCTTCTTAACAAATTTCAAAACATTTACCAGTGTGTAAATAAAATGTGGCATCCAACAGCCAAAGATATTAATAGCCATAGTGAGATTTTACCTTCCATCCCTGTTTATCATCTTCTTGGCTTCCATGCCACTCTTCTACTACAAACATGTAAGTGCTAATATATCTGCTTTCAATGTATCCCTATAAAGCTTCTTTTTTACACAAAATGAAATATTTGACAAGATACTTCTATCACTTAACAGTATACTTTGGAGATATCTTCACATTAGGATATGGAGAGTATCTTCATTCTTTTTTGTTATTTGATTACATTTTATGGATGTAGCATAATTTAGCAAGTCAGTTGGTAGACAGCTATTTTATTGCCATTCCTCTGATCTTACAGAGTATTACAATAAGAAAGTGAATACATGCACAAATTACCACAAGAGCAAGTGATTCCGTAGAATAATCAGAAATAGAATCATAAGCTCAATGGAATCATAAGCTCAAAAAACATAAGTATTTGTAATTTTGATAAATCTTACCAAATGCCCTTCTGTGTTGGGTCACAAAAGTTTATGCTCTCTCTAGTAATATTTTATCTCTGATAACTAATAGAGTACCTAAAACGTAATGTATCATAGTGAAATAGACATTTTGAGATTCAATGATTGTTTACAGCCCTTGTTTCTTCTGTCGAGGGAATGTTTTTTTCTTCATAATATTTGTTGAAAAGTTGTTTGTTTTACTATTTGTTCATACTATTTTTATAAGGTTAATCTTGTGATCATTAAGTAAACTGTAAGTAGTGTCACTCCCCCTCTTGGTGGAGGAACGACACTAAACCCTGCCTAGGCTTCCTATCAGAGTCACGGCACCATTATGTTGCTCCCCCTCTTCGCGGAGGAACGACACAGGACCCTGCCCTGTTCTTTTGTCTGTTCGGCCCTCCCCGGGTTTGCTGCTGGTTCTTCCCGGGTGGGCTACCGACCCTTCCACCTCCGTGGAAGGGCAGTTCCCCCTGCCACTTTCCCCACTTCCGCAGGGGAGCGGCACACCGCCGGCCGGCTCTCTCGGGGGCTGCACAGGTGTTCCTTCAGATAGATGTTCCTGGTGCATGTTGTCTCTCTCCTCCTTTATAGTCCTCTTCCACCAATCCCAACTCTGCTACCCAAAACGCCGAGTACGCTGCTCTCTTCCAATCAGGAGCAGGTCCTGCTGTTTATTGGTTGAACTGGAGGCAGCTGTGTAGAAGCTGTTTCCTCCTCTCCCAGCGCCATATTGTGGGAGAGCAGATGCATAGAATAAGTCTTAATTCCAGTAACTTAGTCTAGTCCGAGTTGCTCCCCACAAAGTAGATCATCATAAAAATTAAGAGTGGGAATGGAAGAGGGAAGTGAGAGTAGGGCAGGAGGGAGAGTAGGGTGATATGTTCCTAAATTGGTGTATATGAAATACATTAAACTTGTATGGCTTAAATAAATTTTTTAAAATAGAAAAAATATTATAAAATAGTTCCAACAACTCCAGGCACCAACTGCCTGGGGAACAAAATGCTAAGACATGAAACATCTTTTTAATGACTTATTTATTTATTTGAAAGGTAGAGTTACAGAGACACAGAGGCAGAGGGAAAGACAGAGAGATCTCCCACCAGCTGGTTCACTCCCCAAATGGCTGCCATGGCCAGAGTTGGGCTGATCCGAAGCTAAGGGCCAAGAGCTTCTTCCAGGCCTCCCATATGGGTGCAGGGGCCCAAGAACTTGAGCCATCTTACACTGCTTTCCCAGGCTGTAGCAGAGAGCTGGATTGGAAGTTGAGCAGCTGAGACTTGAACTGGTGCCCATATGGGCTGCCGGCACTGCAGTTTTACCCACTATGCCACAGCACCAGCCCCAAGACATGAATCTTAGCAAACAGCTTCAAACCATAGCAGGACCCTTTCAAATATAATGAAGATGAAGATGCTAAGATTATGAATACTTCCCATGAGTGAAAGATCTTGGATATCAAGGGCAGCTTGGGTTTCCTTTGACAGATATTAGAGTTGGTAAAAGCTCAGGCAAATAAAATGTTCATGAAAAAAACAAAAATTTTAGAGTTCACGTTTCTTCATTTCTATACAAAATTCTGATATCCTAGTTATGGATTTTTGTGAATCTCATAGCAAAAAAAAAATTGTAGCACATTAGTATTTTTCCCATTATGAGTGATCCTAAGCATTTCTTCACATGTTTATGAGTCCATGTATCTTTTTATAGCAAGCTATTTATAAATCGTTACCATGTTTATATCCAGCGCTTCAATTTCTAATGGAAATCTTTTTCTGAGAGCTTTTTATAAATAAGGAAATAAAACCCAAACCACTTTTTGATGTGCTGAAATATTTACTCCAAATTTACCATCATCTTTTGACTTGGCTGTTTAATCAAATCTAAAACTTTGATTAAATTATATTAATTTTTATGACTTTGATGTTTGTGTGAATTACACCTTCCTTTCCTTAAAGTTAAAAATTGTTTAATATTTATTATTTTATTTGAATGTATTATTTATTCCTTGGGAATTATAGCTCTGTATGATTTGAAGTAGTAACCCTATGTTATATGTGTAGTTGGCTATGAAATTGTTCTCAACTAATTTTCCTCTGATTTGATATGCCACTTTGATCACATATTAAATATCAAGCCTTCCTGTACTGGAGTTCATTTCTCAGCTTTCTATTCTAGTTCCACTGGTGTATCTACTCATGTGTATCACACTATTTTAAACAACAGAATTTTGTTATTTATATATATTTGAACACCTGGTAGTGTGTCATCACTCTTTTTTCAGAGACTTCTCTGACTAGTCATGTTTGATTATTTTTCTATATTTATTTTATCACTGATTATTGACTTTAAATTCCTTTTTAAAAATTATCTCAGAAGCTAAAAAAGAAAGAAGGAAGGAAAGAAAAAACAAAGAAAGAGAAAGAAAGAGAGAGAGAGGAAAGAAAGAAAAGAAGGGAGGAAGGAAGTGGGGAGGACAAAGGGAGGGTTGTGTTGGGAAGGAGGTGGGAGGGAGTTTCATTATATCTTTAGAATTGTATATATGAATAACATTGAATATGTTCTCTTTGCATTAATATTATATTAATATGAAAAATAGAGCATAAGAAAAATTAGAATCTCAATAGAGTTGGCAAAATAGCTTAGGGATAATGCTATGATGTTGGAACTTCCAACTAAGTGAATACTACATAGTTTTACTTGTTCAAGTATTTTCCTTTGTCTTTTGGTAATATTGTTATAATTTATTTCATGAATGTTTTACACATTTATAATTCAAGTTCCTTTCTTGGTAGTTTATGTTTTTTTTTCTGGTTATTAGAACTTGTCTTACTTTCCAAATTAGATTGTAGGTGATTATGTAAATTACATTGATCTCTATAGGCTAATTTTTTGCCTTACCATTTCATTGAATTCTTAGTCATATTACCTACACATAGTGAATGTTTTATCTTTCGTTCAATTTTTATAACTTCATTTACTTTCCTTTCACCTTTAATATAATATCAGACAATATAAATAGTATTTTTGTTTTTTTCATTAATTAGGAAATCTTCTAATATTTCTCCATTATGGATAATGATGAAAATTGAGCTAAGGCATATATATATATTAGTTATAATTATATATATTGCATATATTGCCAAAATAATTAGAAATATATTAGTTATATATAATGCCAAAATAATTAATCCATAAAATTATTACTGACCTTTTAAAATAATTATAACACTGAATTGTAAATACACTAATTTAGATTCTTAGTTTCAGGAAATCAAATCTTATCATAATGAAATACAATGTGCTTTCCTAATGGTTGCAAGAACTCAGTTTATTGCAGCATGTAACAAAGCCTTTTAAAGCACAAGAGTGCAGGATTATTGGGGCAGGGCATAAAGACCAACCAATTACTTAAAAGGTCATTTTATGGGGTGATTTTCTACAGAACCAGCCACATGTCTGTACACTCGTCATCAGTTGTCGTCATCTCCCCTGATGCTGCGCAGGCAATTAGCTTTGGTGGTAGACAACTTTGGAAACCACCCACCTTGCTTCCTTTAGGTACCATCTTTGGATTGCCGCATGTGCCTAGTTTCCCCACAGATATTTCATTACAGGAACCACCAATCTCTTTGTCTTTATATGCAATGTGTGTAAGTTTCATAATAAACTACAACCAGTTTTTGAAAGTGTTCTAAATTCTTTCCTTCATAAAGTAGTCTTTTCTCTTTAATCTAAAGATGTCTCAATCTAATGGTTTTGCTCTAATAACTTTGACAATCCATTTACATGAGTTTTATTCCTTGCTTGTTTTCACTATTCTAAGTAGAATATTTTCCACTCTATTTTCTTTGCTGTTTCTAGTGGACAGATACTAAAAGAATTTTGACCCCACTGAAAGAGATTATTTTCAATTTTTTGTTGTTTTTTAAAAATTTATTTTTTAATATTTAAAAATGATTTTATTCTACTTAAAGTTCAACTTGCTGTATTTAATTTATATAGATTAGGGAACATGAGAATTCTTCCCCTACCTCTCTCTCACCTATACACCTGCCCTTCTTTCTCCTCCCTCTTCTTTTACCATTCCTATTTTTTTACAGATTTCAATTTTCAGATAATTTTTATACTCATAAAGTTAACCCTACATTAATTAGAGAATTCACCAATTAGTATGAAGAAAATATATATTATATATATAAAAATATAGTTACTCAACAGTCAAGGCAAAGGATGTTCAAAATTAACATCTTAAAGTGTCAGCTTTGCTCTTATAGATGCATTTTAGGTACTCTATTAGTTACCACAGATCAGAGCAAGTATTTGCTTTTTTATGACTGGCTTACTTCACTGAGTATAATGGTTTCTAGTTGCATTTATTTTCTTGCAAATAAAAGGACTTCTTTTTTTTTAACCTCTGGTTAGAATTCCATAGTGTATATATACCATAATTTCTTAATCTAGTTTTCAGTTGATGGACATCTGGGTTGATTCCATATCTTAGCTATTGTAATTATGCTGAGATGAACATGGGGGTACAGATCACTCTTTCATATGATCATTTCATTTCCTTTGAATAAATTCCCAGAAGTAGGATGGCTGGGTCATATGATAGGTCTATATTCAGCTTTTTGAGATATCTTATTATTGTCTTCCATTCCCACCAATAGTGGATTAAGATACCCTTCTCCCCACATCCTCATCATCATTTGTTGTTTGTTGGTTTCTGTATAAGGGCCATTCTAATGGGGTTGAGGTAAAACCTCATTGTGGTTTTGATTTGCATTTCCCTAATGGCTAGTGATCCTGTGCATTTTTTTTATGTGTCTGTTGGCCATTTAAATTTTCTCTTTTGAAAAATGTCTGTCAGGTTCTTTGCCCATTGTGGTTGTTTACTTTCTTGAGCTCCTTATTCATTCTGGAAGTTAGTCTTTGGTCACTTTCAGTAAAATAGCCAGATATATAATCAACAAACAAAAATCAATAGCCTTTATATTCACTGGCAATCCCATTTAAAATACCTACAAAAAATTAAATGCCTTGGAATAAAGTTAACCAGGGATATTAAAGATCTCTAGGATGAAAATTACAAAACATTAAAGAAAGAAATAGAAGAGATAACAAGATGCATTGGAAGAATCAACATCTTCAAAATGTCCATACTACTGAAAACAATTTATAGATTCAATACAATCCCAATCAAAATGCCCTTGAAATTCTTCTCAGTTATAGAAAAAATTATGTTTGTTTATTTTTAAGGTATATAAACTTCATGCATTTCATATATTCATATTTAGGAACATAGTCATTCTTCCCCTCCCTACTTACTTTCCTTCCTGCACTTCCATCCTTCTTCTTCCTCCCTCTCCTATTCCCATTCTTATTTTTTACTAAGATCTATTTTTAATTAATTTTATACACATAAGATTAACCCTACACTAAGTAATGTTTGACAAATAGCATGAAAAAAATACTGAAAAAAAAATAAAACTTGTTCCTCAACAGTTGGATTTCAAGATGGCAGACTAGGAAAGGAGCTTACTGCTCTAGTCTGAGGCAGTTTTTAAAAAAGTGGAGAGAGTGCAATCTCAATGAAGAGTTAGGGCAAAAACTTCAGTGGAAACTCCATGGAAGTTAGAGGGATGCTGTGGATCTATGGGGAGGGTGTGGCTACACAGCACAAGAACAGACACAACATAGGACACCAGCAGTTGAGAGCCTCAGCATCAGCTTTGGGGAGTGAGGTGAGACCAGACTGCAGCAGCCCAAGCCACTGGTGATAAAGCTGAGGGTAGATCCTGGCATGGTCCAGCCTGGAATCCTGTTGGGCACAATGTACCTGACAACCTAGAGGGAAGAAAGTGACACATTTCTTTCTCCCCAACCCCCTAACAATGGAGGTTATATTAATATTAATATATATTAATATAATATATATAATATAATATATAATATTAATATTCCAAATCATAGTGCTTGTTTAAGATCTGGCTTCTCTGTTTCCAATTCAGCTTCCTGCTACCACACTTATGGGGATAGTGAAAGATTCTCCAAGTACTTGCACTTCTGCCACCTGCATTGAAGTCCTGGATTGAATTTCTGGTTCCTGACATTGGCATGTCAATATGGCCCTGATTTGACTATGTAGGCCATTTGGACGATGAACCAATGGATGGAGGACTCTGTGTGTGTGTGTGTGTGTGTCTTTTTCTCTCTCCTGTCTCACTCTCTGAAGTCCTGCATTTCAAATAAATAAATAAACAAATTTAAATATTATCTACTTTGCTGCAGTCAATATGCCAGGTGTCAGAAGTATACTAAATGGCAAAGCCAATATGCCTCCTGAACTCAAAATGTAAGGTACAATTGAAATCATGATAAGTTTAGAAAGAATTTATAGTTCACAACACCATGAGAGAGAACAAATATGGGAACTTGACCTATTTTGGAGTTTCTGAATGATAAGGAATTAATTTCTACGAAAACAAAAATTTAGTGAGAGCTAAAACTTAAGTAGTGTTAATGTGTGATTAGATTGGAAAATCAGAACGGATCTTGTATAGGTACAGAATCCATAGTGCCAGAAAAGAGAGCTCAGAGTAAGGGAGAGCAATTGTACATCTATGGCAAAATGTTCAGCTTTTTTGTGTTTACCTGACTGCTTCATAGCATTATTTTTTTTAAAGTTTTAAACATTTTTATTCAGTGAGAGATATGCATAGGAGAGTGAGGGCCCTATCTAATAGAGAGAGGGAATTCTGGACTCATACTGAGTACCAGAAGCCAGCCACTTGGAGGAGCATGTAGGCCAGAAAGCATGGAGCTGGTAGCCCGAAGAACACGTGCCCATAGGCAGGGGACAGCAAGGGCCCACGGTACTGAAAGAGGGCAAAAAGGGCTGGGCTCACTGTGTTTCAGGCCTTTAATCCACTTCCAAAGGGGAGTGGTTAATTACCCTGATCAGAAGGTGGGCACACCGGTGTGGTCCAGTAGGGGTATGAGGTCAGGCAGGGTGTAGTGAAGGTGTGGTTTTCCATCTCACAAACTTGATCAATTTTATCCTGTATGCCTGCCCACAACATCCCCCTCCCCCCCCGAGACTCCATGTCTTTAATCCTAAGGGATGTTGAAGGGCATAGAATCATCATATCTTCTATAGCTGCTTCCTGCTTATGAGGGGCATAGTGCAGGCCCTGCCTGTCCAGGACCTGGAAGTCTGTCTATCGCATCTAACAAATTTGCTTCATGAGCTGGAGCCATCTCGGTAATTGCCAGTGTCTGTGTTTCCTGCATTGTCAGTTATTCTCAAAGTTGTTGAGTTCTTAAACGTAGAAGTTTTTAAATTAGCTATAAGCAAAGCAGGAACAAGACCAATTATGAATAGAGTGTCCCATAAGATGGAAAGAACATATTTTATAGACTCCCAGAAAGTGGGTGGTGATAGATTAAGACTAATTCACATATTGGAACTTCTGAATTGAAATTTAAAATATTTTTACTACATTTATTCATTTGTCTCTTTTTGATCTGCTTCCCAGAATATTGTCTTAATTTCCTTCTAGTCATTTTATTATGTTCCACCATTTCTGATAACATTTCCAGTATTTTAAATCTGATATTCATTTATCGAAGTCCCTTCTGATAGATTCATGGATACAGATTTATTTATCTTGAGAGTAGTATCTTTTTCTATTTTTCCATGTTTGCTTACATACTTGTTTTGTTTTGCCTCCATTTGTTATGTTAGTAGATTTCCTTAGATATTCTTATTGCATATTTTTCATATATAAGAGCAGGGCAAAAAGAAGCATTTTGTATGTATGGAAGGGCTTTGTACACTTCACAGTAGGTTCTCACAATGTATATGGGAGAGAAATACTTATTGACAGGGTACTGTTGACTTATATTCTTATTTTCTACAGAAACTAAATATATAACCGATATCATTCTAAATGCAGAGAATATTGGCCAGTTTTTTGTGTATGATAGAAACCCAAGAGCATTAGGGATTAATATTCTTGTGGAATTTAGCTTGAGGTTAGCTTCAAACCCAATGTATTTTTAGAAATTTTTCTTTGGTCGGTCAGATTCTCCAGAAAATAGTCTTTTAATCAGCTATCTGAAGGGCATAAAGTGACAATATTCTGGGAACAGTGTGCAGAAACCACATCAGAGGTGCCAAAAGGGTGACTGAAATTGTACTGAAACATGTGATTCCCAAGCTGAAATTCTGTTATCTTCACTGGAAAACATCCTCTGTCTGTTACAAGAGAGATGAGAGGGAGAGGTTGCACTATCAGACTTAAGGGGCTAGGGGACACAGGGGCCTAATTTCTTAATCGCACTTTTAACCAGGGCTTTCCAGAGAGATGTGTGATACCATCCATTCTTCAGCTTTCAGGAGGCTAGCGCAACGCAACTTGACTCATTCCAGATCCTACTTGGAATTCTATGTCCTGGGGTCTGCTGTTAGTTACCACTCCTGTTCTGCTTTTATACTTCTCTTCCAATCTCTTTTTGTTTCTGAAATTTTTTGACAAAACAAAATAAAACAAAACATTTTCAATGCTATTTCAAGGTGTCCAGGAAGAAGGAGAGCAAAATGTGTATATTTAATTCACTTCCTATAACCAGAAGCCTAATTATTTTGTCTTTAAATTGCATTTTAATATTCTACTGAGATAAGGTTGTCTCATTCTTCACTGTCTTAGGAAAAACCCATTTGCCTCTGTTTTTTCCATCCTGATGAACTTCAAAGTAATTAAAAAAATATATCTATGGGGATGATATTTGCAAGTACATTAAATATTTATAAATATTTATTTGGAAGGATTTTTCCAATGTCCTGGTTTGATTTTCAAGAAAACAAGCTTTTGTTCTCCATATTATGTGCCTTCTTTTAAAGACTACTTAGCAAAGAATTTAGAGTTATTTGCATATGTTTGTTTTATTTCCTGTTAAGATGCAAGCAAATTATTTTGAATACCAGTTAAAATATTAAAAAATTGTACTTATTTAACTTTATAATTCAAGATTATTTCTTAGGATTTTCTAGTATATAAATAATTTTTACTTTGTGACTATTTTGTCACAAATAATCCATATTCTTTTTGTTATACTATTTTCAGCTTTTTCTCTTGTATTTTAGAAGATATATACCACCTGTAAATAACATTTTAATCACTTTTTACAATGACCACTCTTAATTTTGAAATTCTCAATAAATGTCATTAGTATCTGTTTCTTTCCACCTTTTGTTGTTTTTTTCTAGACCAATCTAGTTGTCCTTTTATTGCTACTTTATAATATTGATTTATTTTGCTATATTTTATTTAATGATGTTTGTGATAATTTTATATTTGTGTGGAACATCGACTAGACAACAATAATTTCTTTTTTACCATTTTGGAATCTAGTTTTTCAAGTCTAAAGTTTTTTTGTTTTTTTTTTATAATCCTCACAGATAAAATTCTAAGAAGATAACCATAGTTCCTTTCCACTCTTTTCCCTCTCTCAATACTCCTCCTTTCTTCCTTTCTTTTTTCTCTTTAATTTTTGCAAAAACATAATTTCAATTCTCTCAAAAATCTCAGGATTAACGCACCAAAACCATAATATTCAACAAGCAAAAGGTAGAAAGACCACAGTTCCACAGGAATATAAACAAAAGTTAAAATCACTAATCAAATCCCAAGGTATCCAGTTCATTCTTTTAAATTTTGTAGTCCATATTAACTGCAGATATTAGAGAAATTACATGATATTTGTCTTTTTGAACAGGCTTATTTCACTAAGAATAATGGTTTCTAGTTGCACTTATTTATTGCATAAGATAGGATTTCATCATTTTATGGCTGAGTAACATTTTGTAGTATAACAATCTGTATCTATGTACATCTATGTCTATATCTGTATCTGTCTCTAAATATATGTATTTTTTTTCTTTATCCGGTTATCAGTTGAAGGGCATCTGAGTTGATTCCATGTCATAGCTTTTGTGAATTGAGCTGCAATAAGCATGGGGGTGAGATAATTTTTTATATACTGGTTTCATTTCATTTGGATATATTACTAGGAATGGGATGTCTGGGTAATATTGTAGATCTATTTTCATATTTCCGAGAAATTCTTTACTGTCTTCCATAATGGTTGTAATAGTTGACATCCCCAACAATAGATTATTAAGGTACCCTTTTCCCCTCATTATTTTATGATTTTTATATAATAGCCAAAAATTAGGTGAGGTTTTATTTTCATTTCCCTGATGGCTGGTAATCTTGAACATTTTTTTCATGTGTTTGTTGATGATTTGTATTTCATCCTTTGAAAAATGCCTGTTCATGTCCTTTGTCCATTTCTTAACTGGATTGATTGATTTGTTGTTGTTGGGTTACTTGAGCTTTTTACTGTAAATAATGTTGTAAAGTTATAATTCTTAGAGTTTGTAATTATCTACAATTGTATTGATCTATTATTCCATAAAACATAGTTTGAAATATTTTTTTAAACTGACTCTGTGTAGTAGGTGTCCAAAGTGGTGTGTTCTGAGCAGCATTCTAGCCACAAACTTTATTTTGTTTAGAAATGTTTTTGTCTGTGAACAATCTTTTAAATTGCAATATGATTATGTAGGGGTAGAATTCATTATAACTCCATAAACTCAGCATGTATTGCTTTACACCTGATAAACTTTACTCACCCCAAGCAAATAATTGGCCTTTAATACATGGTTTAGGAAATACAGTTAGTTCAATCTCACATTTAGATCCGTGATTATTTAATCCAATCTTGGTCCTGAATATCTGAATATTCAGAATAGTCTTAAAATTTGCTTATAACCAAAAGGAAAGAACTGAGTTAAAAAATTCAGCTACTGCTTCTAATAAGCAAGTTATATAAGTGATTATACCAATAGAAAATATACTTTTATTGCAGAGATAAAAATGTGTAGTGAATACACTTTTTCCATAAGCAGTCGGATGATAAATATTTTCATTTTTGTCCATCATGTGTTGTCTATTGCAACTCTCCAACTGTTCTGCTATGTGAAAGAAGACACTGATAGCAAAAAATGAATGAGCATGACTCTTCCAATAAAACTTTTTTTTTTTTTTTTTTTTTTTTGTAAATCAAGTGGGAGACTGGATTTCTGACCAATCATCAGTGTCAACATTTAGAATAGGGAGGTAGGGAAAAACACTAATGGCCTGGAACTTGATCATGGATTTATCTGATAAATTTGTCCTTCAGGTTTCCATTTTTAACCAAATGAAGGGATCAATCAAGACATGGTCTTTATTACTGAATATGCATTTGATCTGTTTCCATTCACTGAACCAAAATTAGTGGGTTCCTCTTCTTTATCCTTCTGTCATGAGAATGACATGGGTTTTCATCAAATTGTCACCACTTCTACCTAAATTAGTAATAAAATTATTTATTTTTCTTGAATTTTTTCTTCATGATGGTACTGGTTATCTCCCTTTTGACCACCTATGGATCAAATCTCCACCCTTCTCCTTGCATGTAGCCTGAAAGGCTGACTTGTATGGGCTTAGCAGACAGACTTCTGAGCCTACGAGGCTGATTGTATTGAGCCGTGGGAAACTGAAAGCAAACTTCTAAAGAGATCAGAGAGAAGGGGGTGATGCAGTTTTTTTTTTTTTCTTAGCTCCTTCTCTTTTCTGATGTTTACAATTTCTTGTAGTTCTTTCAGAGTTTTAGAGGCTTCCTCTTCTCACCCTTTTAAGAAACAAGGACTAGATTCTGGATGTTGCACTCTTTCTTGGGGTTTATCTTTATTTGAACCTCTTTATAAATGGTATCCTTCTCATCTCAAATTAGTTACTTTTTGAATGTAGTAGTAGAGTTAACAAATAAATTCTGAATATCTTAGTAGCTTTAAAGAAAGAATAGAATGCAATATTTGCTATTCTTTGGTTATTCAATAAAGGTTATTAATCAATGTTTATTAATTGTTTAATTTTTCTGTTTTTTTAATTCAAAAGAAGATTATACTAAAGTTACCTACAAAATATATTTCTATAACTTTCTCATTTTTTAATATAATAGAATTCAATGCTCCACTAAATCTTAGATTTTTAGTAAAATTTTATCTTCTTGAAAGGCAGAGTGACTGAAAGAGAGAAAAAGAGATAAAAATGCCACCCATATATAGAAACAGAGCTACAGAATAAAAGAGGACAGGTATCTTCTGTCTGCTGGTTCATGGTCCAAATGCCTCAAAATGACTTTCTTTTTCACATTTAATAAATTTCATCTTTAATACCTCACTTTGATTTGATTATTACAGCACCAGCATTTGTTTGTCTGCATCATTTTTAGCAGCTTGCTCCTTTAATTTCATTTTTTATAAATTATTTATTCTATTTAAATAATGCAATCTCATAACCAAATTAAGGAAACATGAAAGAAAAAAAATGATTTTTCTCAAACCAGTTCCATTCGCAAAACCTACAAAAAAGTGAAATATCTTGGGATAAATTTAACACAGGACATGAAAGATCTTGACAAAAATTTATAAACCTTTAAGAAATAAATAAAAGAGGACATAAAAAATGGAAAAGCCTTTCATGTTAATGAATTTGAAGAATTAATATAATCAAAAAGTCCATATTATCCAAAGGAATTCACAAATTAAAAGTGAACCCAATCAACATAACAAAGATGTTCTTCTCAGATCTGGAAAAATATACTAAAATTCATGTAGAATCACAAAAGATCCTGAATAGCTTAAGCAACCTTAAACAGTAAAAATAAGACTTGAGGTATCACCATACCAGAGTTCAAGACATATTACAGGGCAGTTATAATCAAAACAGCCTGGTACTGCCACAAACATAGACTTGTGGACCAATGGGACAGAGGAGATCTTAGAAATTATTTCACAAATATACAACCAACTAATCTTTTACAAATGAGCTAAAATAATTTGTTGAAGAAAGAACAGTGTCTTCAGTGAATGGTGTTGGAAAGATTGGATGTACACATGCAAAAGTATAAAAAAGACCCCTACCTTACACCCTATACAAAAATCAAGTCAAAATGGACAAAAGATCTAAAGTTAACCATCAAATTACTCGAGGAAAACACAGGAGAAACACTGTAAGACACAGGCTTATGGTCCTTGTATAGGCGGAATTCTTAGAAAATACTCAACAAGCAATAAAGGAAAAAATAGACAAATGGTATTATCAAGCTAATAAACTTCTGCACAACAAAAGAAAAACCAACAATGTAAGGAGGCAAATGTTGGACTGGGAGAAAATTGCTAACTCCTCATTGATAAAGATTAATATCCAGAGTGAATAAGGTGCTCAAAAAACTTAACAACAACAAAACAAACAATCCAATTAAGAAAAGGTCATAGAATATGAATGAGAATTTTTCGAAGGATGAAATTCAATTGACCAACAGACACATGAGAAAATGCTCAGGATAACTAGCTATCTGAGAAATGCAAATAAAAATCACAATGAGGTATCACTTCACTTCAGTTAGAATGACTATCATCCCCAAATCAAAATAATAAATGCTGGTAAGGATGTGAGAAAAAAGATACCCAAATATGCTACTGGTATGAATGTTCACTGATACAAGTGTTAATGAAGACAGCATGGAGATTCCTCAGAAATCTGAAAATCAGTCTTCCATATGACCCAGATGTTCTAATCCTGGGAATTTACTCAAATAAAATGAAATCAGCAAATGAAAGACATCTGCACCCCCATGTTTACAGCAGCGTAACTCATGTTAGCTAAGATATGGAATCATCTGAGATTTCCTTAAACTGATGACTGGATAAAAAAATCGTGGTCTATATACATGATGGAATATTATTTAGCCATAAAAATGAATGAAACCCTGTGCTTTGCAAGAAAATGGATGCAATTGGAGACCACTGTTCTTAGTGAAATATTTTATTTTTTATTTTTTGACAGGCAGAGTGGACAGTGAGAGAGAGAGACAGAGAAAAAGGTCTTCCTTTACTATTGGTTCACCCTCCAATGGCCGCCGTGGGCAGCGTGCTGCAACTGGCGCACCGCGCTGATCCGAAGGCAGGAGCCAGGTGCTCATCCTGGTCTCCTATGGGGTGCAGGGCCCAAGGACTTGGGCCATCCTCCACTGCACTCCCGGGCCATAGCAGAGAGCTGGCCTGGAAGAGGCAACCGGGACAGAATCCGACGCCCTGACCGGGACTAGAACCCGGTGTGCCGGCGCCGCAAGGTGGAGGATTAGACTATTGAACCACGGCTCTGGCCTTCTTAGTGAAATAAAGTGGTCATAAAAAGACAAATACCAAATATTTTCCCTGATTTGTATAAACTAATATACAGATTACAAAAAATGTAATGTATATGGGGCCAGCACTGTGGTGTAGTGGGTAAAGCTGATGCCTGCAGTGCCAGCATCCCATATGGATAATGGTTCAAATCCCGGTGCTGCACTTCCAATCCAGCTCTCTGCTATGGCCTGGGAAAGCAGCAGAAGATGGTCCAAGATGTTGGGCCCCTGTACCCACCTGGGAGACACACAAGAAGCTCCTGGCTCCTGGCTTTGGATCGGCCCGGCTCTTGTCATTGGGGTCAATTGGGGAATGAACCAGTGGATAGAAGAGACTCTCTCTCTCTCTCTCTCTCTCTCTCTGTCTCTCTGTCTCTCTGTCTCTCTTTTTCTCTTTGTATAACTCTGATTTTCATATAAATAAATAAATCTTTAAAAATTAAATGTATATAAGTGAAGTTGACATTTTTAGATTTAAAGCCCTGTCTACACTCCTGAGTAAAAATGTTTGTTCTACTTACTGCTTGTTGAATTCTTTATGTAGAACCATATATTCAAGAAGTAAAAAGTAGATCACCATTCCACAGGAGTATTGACAAGGCTATAAATAGTAATCAAATTATAAGCTGTCAGCTTTATTACTTTTATTCTTATACTTTCTATATTCTATATTAACTACCACAACAGAGAAAATACATATTTGTCTTTTAGGGACTGACTTATTTAACTAAGGATAGTGGTCTCCACTTGCATCCATTTTGTTGAAAAAGACAGGATTTCCTTCCTTTTGATGACTGAGTAGTATTTCACATGGATTTATACCATAATTTCTTTATTGAGTCATCAGTTGATGGATATCTTGGTCGAATCCATATATTAGCTTTTGTGAGTTGAGCTGATGTCAACATAAAGGTGCAAATAGCTTTTTAACATACTGTTTTTATTTTATTTGTGTAAATTCCATGGAGTGGAATGGCTGGGTCATATGGTAGACCTATTTTCATATTTCTGGGGAATCTAAATATTTGTTTCCATAATGTTTGTACTACTAGTTAATGGCCTGATACCCAGACCTCACATCTCAGCAATTCTTATTTATTAGGTTGGAAAATCATATGGAAATTTGCAAATTTAAAAACAATTCGTTACTTTATATGAGTAACTTTAGATGAGTTTTCCAGAAAAATTTCCTTAATTTAACCATCAAGGCATTTCACAGCTCAACCACTTCTGTTTTTAGCTCTTCTCCTCAAACAATCCCTCTCTACAAATTAGTTTCACTTTAGTCATACTTAACTAGTTGTATTGTCTAGATATATATATATGGATATTTATGTATGCACTCGCATTTTATGCCCCCTGATTCTGTTAGCAGTGCTTTCTCAAACTTGTCCATTTTATAAGCAGGAGTACATTTGTTGGCTGTCATATATTGTGCTATTTTCCTATCAAAGCCTTTATTCATTGTAGGACATACTGAACTGTCTTAAATACTGTCTTTCTGAAGCTATCCTTGTAGTGTCAGCACTTACTTGTTCTAAGAGATTGTGAGGATAAAATATATCATGGTCCCATGCACATTTAACTTAATCTCTGTTATGTTACTGAGGTTCAGTAGTCAGAATTATCAGTGGAACTCTAACCTTTATGTAGGCTCAATGTGTGCCCTCCTACTGTACTACCCCAGTGTTTCCACTGTGTTCCTAGAATTCTGAATAGGTCATCAACTCTGTCTCCCCAGCCTCATGTCTGAGCATTTTTCTAATTTCAAGGCTAATGAAGGTTCAGCATTTTCAAAATGAAGTATTGTCCTGTGACAGCTTGCGTTAATAGGTTATTTGCAAACCCTTTTATTGTCAATTGTTATTTATCTCCTTTTCTAAGATTCACGACTACTTTGTAGAAAGAAACCATTGATTTATCATCTTGCCACTTCATTATTGCCATCTTGTTTTCTCCTTCCTATCATTGCCTGGAGACAGTGTAGTCCCCTGATCAACCAAGTAATCTATTACACATGATTCTGGTTCAAGGCATTTATACAGTTATCTTAGTCTTTCTTATTATTAGACTTGGAATCTACTGACATTTCTATCAAGGAAAGAGTACAAAAATGCATGTTCTGCCTATTTATCTCAGTACACTTTTTCAGTTTTTCTGCTTAGTCCTCAATATAACTTAACAATATTTATTTACTAAGGTGATATAGTGTTCATAGTGCACAGTTACATATTCTGAAAATAACATATACATACTATACTTACATACTATATATATGTATATATATGGATGAATATGAAGTGCATACATAACTAAATCACCTACTCACATGCTAAGTTTGAGGTATTTTATCCTCCGTTATAAGTTAAACTGTTTGGAGAGCAGGGGTCATGATGTGCATGAGGAACTTGCTCCAAGATTTCTTTTCTCACAGAGCTTGGATAGGAGACAGCAGGAATTTTTGTTGAAGAGCTTCTTTCCTTTAGTCATAGAATCATGAAGAATTTTCACCTTCTATTTCCAAATGTTCACTTCAAGTAATAAGAAGGGCTGCATGATCATTTTTTCCAAGCAAATATAAGACATTTATGATCATGCTATTGCACGGTTAGAGGATTACTATGGAGACTGAAAAGTAATTTCAACCTAGAATAATGACTTTGAATTAAGAAAAAAAATACTTAATTAAGCACTTGTCCTAGATAAGAGCCAGTGTGAATTGCCTAAGAACTGACTGAATGTTTTTCACAGTGCTGTTTTGCAAAGTCATCCCACAGCTAGATTGCTAAACATAGACCTCTTACATTGGAGGGAAAATCCAGGAGACATTTTTGTATACTGAGGTCAGAAGAAAATTTCCACTCTGTAGTACTTTGTACCTCCAGATGATGTTATGCATCCGTTTCCTTAAACTTTGAGGAGAGGGGGTAGAGGGTTAATTAAGAAATTCTCATGGAATATTTACAGAAATATTTAGTACTCACATTATCATTACTTGTCTTGACGTTTGATATTTCCTGCTACATGTTGGACTCTGCTTCCCTCTTTCTCACATTAGCGGAAGTTTCTCACAATGCCAAGATGAGGAAAGCCTTAGTTCTTCACTGGGAAATGGCTGTCTAGAACATAGCTGAGATCAGGGACAAGAGTTAAATATCTCAGTCATTTATGGAATTTTAAGAATAAAAGCGAAAAATGGATTCTGAGATTAAAGAATACATAAAGTGCAGCATTAAATATTACACTATGGTGGCCGGCATTATGTTGTAGCAGGTAAGACAACTGCCTGAGACACTGGCATCCCATTTGGCGCAGGTTCATGCCCTGATTTCTCCACTCGCGATCCAACTCCTTTCTAATGGCCTAGGAAAAAGCAGTGGGGTGGCTCCCCCTGCTTCCCAAGTGGGAGAAGAGATGAAGCTCCTGGCTCCAGGCTTCAGTTCGGCCCAGTGCTGGCCACTACAGACATCTGGGGAGTGAACCAGCTGATGGAAGATCCCTCCCCATGTCTCCCTCTCTTTCTGAATCTTTGAATTTCAAATAAATAAATAAGTCTTTAAAAATTATGCCAAGTGTCACTCTTCGATAAAATACGCTGCCCATATGTTAGCCACCAATGAATAGGCCAAACAACTGCTAAGATCTGGCAGGGGTAAATTGTTCAGAGGTTCTTGTAGCTACAGGTGTTCTCAGCCCACTATCAGGAAATGTATGATGATTTGTGGCAATCCACATGTGGTGAAACGTCATCAGTTACTCAAGAAACTGAAGCAAAGAAGAATAAAACTAGCCTCTGTTATAGGTTTTAGATATTTATGAAATAGAAGTCAGAAAGGTTTTATTCAATAAACATATTCTTACGTAGTGACACTTAATTCCAAAGAAATGACCTCCTACACAATATTGTACAGTCATAATTATAAAATCTTCCTGCTGGTAGAGAACATTTACCAAGTAAATACATGTTTAATAATTGTAATCAGAATAAACTGTTTCTATGATTTCATAGCTTTAATCCTCTGTGACATGCAGATCTGATGATTGCTGCTTAAAACAGAGTTTGCGTTTGGATGAAAAACTGCATCAGTGAATTACCTTGTATTTTACAACAGACTGAATTTCTCTTTTGCAGCAAATGGAAGGTTTATATATTTATGTACTAAGGGTACAGATATTTAGATACATATTTACTTTATTTGAGCATGGATAACCTATATTTTGAAGTATTATTTTCGTAATTCAGTGTGAGAAACATTCTATTAGACTCCCCCTCCCTGAGAAACAATTTAGAATGAAGAAAACCTTTATTTCCCTAAAAATATAAGCAAACAACAAACTTACAAATTACTGGAACAGCTGTTCTAAATGTAACAGGCAGCCTTGAAAGAACAATTAGAACTGATTTTGGAGACATAATATCTTGTATTTCTTTCCTCTCTACCACATCCTTGCCTTGTAACTTTGTTCAAATTACTGATTTATGAGGGAGAAGGGTTTTCCCTTGCTTGGTTGTATGCTTTCTGTCCTGTTCTAAAAATCTTTGTCCAGTGAAGTTGCTGTTTTGAAAAGGTGTTGTCCTATTGTCAGTACATGTAAGTTCCTATAGTTTCACCACATGACTTTAGTTATTTTTATGGACATTTTTATTTTATCAATTTGATGGGCAGAAATTTGCTTCTTCCTGTGATTTTAATGTGTATTGTTCTTATTTCTGTTGACATGATTACAATTTCTTTAGAAGATTCTTAGTATCTTTTCATGTAACGTGCCATTTCAAATTTTTTTTTGTCTGACTGTCTCTTTCTCCCTGGTAATAAGAAGCAATTCTTTTTTTCCATGAAAAAATTATTTATTTTATTAATATAGTTGCTTTATGAATTCTTGAAACAGAAATCTTTCAATATGAGTCACTTTGCAGGCATTTACAGTATTTTATTGCACAAAGAGAATTGCACCCACCTGGATATTTTTGTTTATTTAGCAGTTTAATACTGCCACAGTAATATAACAAGATTTCATGAGAACAATTTTCATCATTTGACATTCTATTCTCCTTTGAGTTACATAGGTTATGCAATTCTTTATAATATCTGGAAACAAGTTTTGTCAGTTATAGGCTTACAATTTCTCCTGACATAGGCCTTTGACTTTTCTTTCTCCTTCTCACGATGTTATTGTTAAAAATTCTTAAGTTAAATACTAAATTATTTATTGATTTTTATTTCATTTGAATGATGAAGGGGGAGAGGAAGGAAGGGAAGGAAAAACAGATACACACACACATACACACACACACACACACACACAAAGAATCTTCTATCTACTAATCACTTCCAAATGCCTGCAAAAGTGGAGGGTGGGCCAGACAGAGGGGGGAACCTGGAACTCCATCCAGATTTCCCATATGACTGGCTCCTTCTGCTGAATCTCACAGTGCACATTGTAAGGAGCTGGATTGGAAGCAGAGGAGGCTTGACTCACATCAGGCACTGAAATACGGGATGCAGGGGTCCCAAGTAGGGTTTAAACGCTGCACCAAATGCCTTCCCCCAAAGTTCTAATTTTAACATCGACAAATTGGTGAGCTTTTCCCTTGTTTGGTTGTATGCTTTCTGTGATGTTTTAAAAATCTTTGCTAGTGATGACGTAAAAATATTTGTTTATATTGTCTTCTATAAGTTTTTGTTTTCTTGGCCTATGTTTCACACTTACACTAGACCAAAATTCACTTTTGTGTAGAAGAATGTCCAAATGTCTAACCTTGATGTTTTCAGAGTTCTTTCTTGATTTCTTAATGGTACCTCCTTTTTTAAAAAATAAAGTGTCTTTTGTATGTGTGGATGTTCTTTTTGGGATTTAAAAATTCTTCCTGTCTTTGGATCCATAGCCAAACTTAATCATTCTAGTCTTTTTTTTTTTAAGATCTATGTATTTATTTGAAAGTCAGAGTTACACAGAGAAAGGAGAGGCAGAGAGAGAGAGAGAGAGAGAGAGGACTTCCTTTTTTTTTTTTTTTTTTGGACAGGCAGAGTGGACAGTGAGAGAGACAGAGAGAAAGGTCTTCCTTTTGCTGTTGGTTCACCCTCCAATGGCCGCCACAGACAGCGCGCTGTGGCTGGTGCACCGCGCTGATCCGAAGGCAGGAGCCAGGTGCTTCTCCTAGTCTCCCATGCAGGTACAGGGCCCAAGGACTTGGGCCATCCTCCACTGCACTGCTGGGCCATAGCAGAGAGCTGGCCTGGAAGGGGGGCAACCGGGACAGAATCCGGCGCCCAGACCGGGACTAGAACCCGGTGTGCCGGCGCCGCTAGGTGGAGGATTAGCCTATTGAGCCGCGGTGCCAGCCAGAGAGAGGATGGCCAGAGAGAGGACTTCCATCCGATGGTTCACTACCCAATGGCCGGAACTGCACGGATCCGAAGCCAGGCGCCAGGAACCAGGAGCTTCTCCATCTCCCACGCTGGTGCCAAGGCCTAAGGACTTGGGCCATCTTCTATTACTTTCCCAGGCCATAGCAGAGAGCTGAATCAGAAGTGGAGCAGCTGGGTCTTGAACCAGTGCCCATGTGGATGCCAGCACTTCAGGCCAAGGGTGTTAACCCACTGGGCCCAATCATTCTAGTCTTACTATGATTCTTGGTATGCAGTAGAGGGAGTATTTCTCATGTTATTCTTCAAGATGGTCTCAATTTTTCATATTTTTTGTATAAAAATTATGATCAATAAACCAAATTCCCAACTAAAAAAAAGTAAAAGAACATACAAAGGATTTTTTTTCAGATTTTTGTAGTCACTGCATCATTTTTTTTTGATATTGAGATTTCCAATCCATAAATAAAGTCTATGTTATGTTTCTACATGTTCTTTAATTTTTATCACAAAACTTAATTTTTTTCTGTATGATTGTGCTAAGTTTTCTGGTATTTCTGGTGCTTACAATTTGTATGTTTTAAACTATCAATTCAGAAACTTTCAAATGTAGAAATAGCATTGACTTTTCTGTAATAACATTCTATTCAACAAATTTATTCTTATTTTGTAGAACTATAATTATTAATTTGAGCAATCTATCAGGATTTTCTTTGACTTTCCACATAAGCATATCATAGAACTTCTGCATTTTCTTTGTATCACTAAGTAAAATGCTAAAAAAAATAAAAACACTGAATGCAGATGCTGATAGTGGTTCTTCTCTACACTAGATTCGTATGGAACATCTTGTATTAGTAGAAAATGCCCCATCTATTTTAGCTTGCAGTTTAAAAAATACTAACATCTGTTATATCTTCACAAATTCTTCTCATGCATATTTCAAGATGATCGTTATTTTTCTCCTATAACATGTTAATGTGACTAATGCAATTAGTGATTTTTTTTTAAAGTTAAACCAACCATTATTTCTTGGGGGTCAGGCAAATTTGCTTATAAATTATCATGGCCTTATGTGGATGAGTTTGAAAATATTTTTTAAAAAATTTGCTTATACAATCATGAATAAGATTAATTTATAGTTTTTTAATATTTTTGTTACATATGAGAATAAATTTTTTTCTTATTCTAATAGATGAGTTAATATTATTTTCACTTTTTTTCTTCTAGGAAAGAGTTTCTTCAATATTGGGTTCATTTTTTCTTAAATAACAGTAGAATTCACCTCTGAAGCCACCTGGTCCTAGAATTTCCTTTGTAGAAAGTTTTTATTAAATGTAGATTTAATTTCTTGTAAAGTTTAGGACATGTTAATGCTTCCATTTCTTAATTTCATCATATATATGTTATGTTATTTTTTGCAAATAATTGAAATTATTACTTAATTTTTGAAATTTAGTAGCATAAAATTATTTATCATTTGCTATTATGATCGTTTTAACCTCTGCAGGATGTGTACAGATACTAATTTAAAATTCCTATCATTGGAGCTGGTGCTGTTGTGTAGTAGTCTAGGTCTACTCCATGGCGCTAGCATCCCATATAGGTGTCTATGCATGTCCCCACACTCCTATTCCAATCCAGCTCTCTGCTATGGCCTAGTAAAATAGTGGAAGATGGCCCAAGCGCTTGGTCCACTGCATTCACATGGGAGGTCCGGAAAGAGCTCTGTTTTCTGGCTTTGGATTGGCCCAGCACTGGCTATTGCAGTCAACTAGAGAGTGAATCAGCAGATGAAGACCTTTCCCTCTCTGTCTCCCTCTGTCTGTAACTCTGCCTCTCAAATAAAACAATAAAATCTTAAAAGAAAAATCCTTTTCATTGCTTTATATGTATGTGTATGTAAAAGATTTTGAAAAATCTCAAATAGATTTATCCATTTGGTTTACTTTTAAAGAAGCATCTTTTGGATTTTTGGAATCTCTATGTTTGCTCATTATCATCTGTGGTACTTATTAGTTTCATTTTTAATACTTAATTTCTTCTTATTAAACTACTTCAGATGAATTATATATTAAATTGTGTACTTTATTTTCTTATACATGTGCTTTGAGCCATGTGTATTCATAAAATAAAATTGTATAGGAAATATGTAAATTTATGTAAGATTATATTTGCATTTAATTTCAGATATTTTTCCAATTTCCATTATCATTATATCATAAACTCATGTTAATTTTACATTATAATTTTTAAATTCCAAAGACATGTGACTCATTTCATTAGTAAGACTTTCTAAAAATTTGTTTTGAATATATATATTACGTGATTTTATCCATTGAAGTATTCTTGGAGATTTACTTTTTCTCAGTATATGTTCAACATTTAAACATGTAATTTTTGAAAATTTTTGCTATAGGTTTTCTATATAGCTTTCAGTCCACTTTAAATATCCCTTAGATTTACTGAGTTATAATTTACTTTTCTATGAGTTACAGATCAAAATAAGTTAAAAATTCTCAGTATGATTGCTGACTTTTTTTTACTTTATCTGAAGTTCTATAAGTTTTCAACTGTTTATCACACATAAAAACTATTTTATTTTCAAGATGAAAGAAATATGTATTGGTGATAATTATCTCTATTTACTATGACAATACTTTTTCTGAGAGTATCTATTCCTGACATTACTATTTAATATTTTATATTTTATATCTTTTTTATTATTCAGTTTCCTCATGTTTTGCATGTCTCTTATACACTATATCTATATATCTCTATCTATATGAATATAGTTTTATTTCTAGAATAAAATACCTTTTCCAAGTTTATCTCATTATCCAGTTACTTTCAGTGCAATCTCCAATACTAATAATTAATTTTTCACTAGTTTTTAGTTTTTTCTTCTTGTCTTAACAGTTTCATGATTTAATTTCACTGTTTTATTGCCTGTTTAAAGAATGATGTTGTGTTTGTTAACAAGACTTTCATTTGTGATTTGTCAGTTATGAACATTTTAAAATTAAAAAAAATTAACAGACATAAAACTGTACACGTTTATGGGGGTACTATGTTACATTTTATTACATGTATAAATGTGTAGTATCCAGTTGTATAACATACTAACCCTTTCAAATATTGAACATTTCTTTATAGTGAAAACATCATAAATTTTATCATCTAGTTTAATAGGCAAATATACAGCAAATTAATATTATCTGTAGTCACTCCACTGCACATAGAAGCCCAAATATTCTTACTTTTATCTAGCTATGACCAAATTCCCATCACTCAATGTTTACCCAGCCCTCCCTCCCTAATCTCTGGAAACCATCATTCTATTTTTAATTTCTGTAATGAAATCACATATTTTTTGATTTCATGTATTGTGCAGTCATGTGATACTTATCTTTCAGTGCTTAACTTATTTCTGTTAACATAACGACCTCCAGCCACACACAACTTGTTGCAAATAACAAGATTTTCTTTGTCCCTTCATATGTTAAGGGACACTTAAGTTGTTTCCCTTTCTTTGCTTGGGGACTGGTGCTTCAGTAAACATGAGAACAGAAATGTCTTTCTGACAGATGGAATTAATTTCCTTTGGATATATACCTAGGAGTGGGATTGCTGGATCATATGGTAGTTCTATTTTTTTAAGGAACCTACATATGGTTTTCAAAAGTGACTGTATTAATTTATATTCCCACTGACAGCATAAAAGTATTCCTTTTTCTCCACATGCTGACATACACAAACATTACATTATGTGTTTGTGTATGTGCATGTGGTGTGTGTGTGTGTGGTAGAAAGATAATTGTCAATTTCATTTTAGTAAAGTACTATCTCATTATGGTTTTATTTGCATTTCACTAATGATTAGTAATGTTAAGTATTTTTTACTGTTTGCATGTTTCTCTTGGCCAATTATATGCTTCTTTTGAGGAAGGTATGTTTAGTTCTAAAAGTCATTATCTTTTTTTTTTGGGGGGGGGAAAAGTAGAGTGGACAGTGAGAGAGAGAGACAGAGAGAAAGGTCTTCCTTTGCTGTTGGTTCACCCTCCAATGGCCGCCGCGGACAGCGCGCTGCAGCCGTCGCATCGCGCTGATCCAAAGCCAGGAGCCAGGTGCTTCTCCTGGTCTCCCATGGGGTGCAGGGCCCAAGCACTTGGGCCATCCTCCACTGCACTCCCTGGCCACAGCAGAGAGCTGACCTGGAAGAGGGGCAACCGGGACAGAATCCGGCACCCTGACCGGGACTAGAACCCGGTGTGCCGGCACCGCAAGGCGGAGGATTAGCCTAATGAGCCGCGGCGCTGGCCTAAAAGTCATTTTCTAATTGGGTGCTATTTTTTATTTTGCTATTAATGTCAGTAATCCAACTACTTGAGCTATCACCACAGCATCCCAGGATCTGCATCAGAAGGAAACTGGAATCAAACCTGACACTCCAATATAAGACATGAGCTTATAAACCAGCATCTTAACCACATGGCCAAATGGCCACACTGTTTATTTTTTCCTTAATTTTCAATATTCCAATTCTTTTATGATTTTTTGAATGAAGAACACCCTTTATTATAAATTAGTTTTAGCTCAGTCTGCAATATCAGCAGCATGATACTTTTTCTGGATTTTTGAATAGGGAAAATGTTCATTTCACTGTATTTAAATGTATTTTCAATAGTGTATTATATTAGTCTGTAAATTATTTTCTTTAATTCATAGGAATGTATAAAATTATTGTCTTCAGTTTGTACTGTTTACGTAGAAGTCACTAATACATTCTTGTTACAGTCTTTTTTATTTTTTATTTTTGGTTACTTTTACTATTTTATCTTTGTGTTTGGTTTATTGCATTTTCCCCATGATATGCTTTAATATGGATTTATTTTTAACAACTTTTTATTTGTTATATAAGTTTTATATATTTTAAATATACAGATTTAGAAACTTAGTGATAATCTCCCCTACCCTCATTCCTGCCAATGCTCCAACTTTTCCTCCACCTCCCTCTCATATTCCCATTCTTAATTTTTACAATGATCTATTTTCAGTATACTTAATGATTGTACAGCTAACCCTACTCTGTGTAAAAGAGTTCAATATATAATATCAAGAAAAAAAAAGCAAAACACTGTTCCTCAATAGAAAAGAAAAAAGCTATAAAAATCATTGAATCTCAATATGTCTATATCATTCTATACATTACACTTTTGTACTCTATTAGCTATCTTGGATAAGGGAAAACATTTGACATATCTATCTTTTGGGGATTGGCTTATTTTAGTAAGTATAATGGTTTCCAGTTGTGACTATCTAGTAGCAAAAAACAGATTTTCATTTTTTTATAGCTGAGGAGTATTCCATAGGGTATATATACTATAATTTCTTTATCCAGTCAACAGTTGATAGACATCTGGGATGATTCCATATCTTAGATATTGCTAATTGTGGCTGCAATGAACATGGTGGTACAGATAATTCTTTCAAATAGTGATTTCTTTTGATTTGGGTAAATTTCCAGGAGTCAGATGGCTGGATCATATGGTAGGTCTGTATCCAGATTTTTGAGGTATCTCCATAATATGGACCAGGATACCTTTTTCCCCATATCCTAGCCAGCATTTGTTGTTTGTTGATTTCTATATGAGGGCCATTCTAACTGCCTCAATTTCCATCTTGGTTATTGGTCTGTTTAGGCTTTCTATGTCTTCATGACTTAATTTTGGTAGATTGTATATGTCCTAGAATCTATCCATTTCTTGAAGTTTTCCCAATTTTTGTCATCAGCTCTTTGCAGTAATTTCTGATTTTTTTTTTCTGTGGTATCTATTGGACATTCCCATTTTCATCTCTGATTTATGAAATGGGCATTTTTCTTCTTTTTGTTGATTAGTTGCACTAATGGTGTATCAACTTTGTTTACTTTTTCAAAAAACTATCTCTTCATTAAACTGATTTTTCTATTTCATTTCAATTTTATTTTTCTCTAATTTTAATTATTTCTTTCTTGCTACTAATTTTGGTTTGGTTTACTGCTGTTTCTCTAGGTTATTGAGATGCATTGATAGCTTATTTATTTTTTACCTTTCCAATTTCTTCATATAGGCACCAATTGCTATAATATTCCCTACTAACAATGCTCTCGCTGTATCTCATAAGTTTTGATATGATGTATTGTCATTGTCATTTATTTCCAGATTTTTTTTATTTCTCTTTTGATTTCTTCTGCAACACATCCTTCACTCAGGAGCATGTTTTTCAGTCTCCTTGGGTTTGCATATGATCTAGATTTTTTTGAGTTGTTGATTTCCAACTTTATTCCATTGTGGTCGGAGAAGATTCATGGTATCATATTGATTTTTTTTTTTAATTTGCTGAGACTTGCTTTATGACCTAGCATATGGTCTATCCTAGAGAATTTCCATGCACTTATGAGAAGAATATGTACTCTGCCACTGTGGGATGAAAGGTTCTGTAGATATCCACTAGTTCCATTTGGTCTATAGTGTCGATTAACTCTGTTGTTCTATTGATTGATTGATTGATTTTTTTTAGGATTGTTGGTTTGATTGTTCTGTCCATTGCTGAAAGTGGCATATTTAAATCCTCCATGACTATTGTATTGACTATTTCTCCTTTTACATCCATTAACATTTTCTAAATAGCCAAGCACCCTGTAATTGGGTGCATATACACTTACTATAGTTACATCTTCCTGTTGAAATGATTCCTTAATCATTATATCATACCCTTCTCTTCTCTTTCAACAGTTTTTGCACTAAAGTCTATTTTGTATGATGTTTGGATGGTAATACCAGCTCTTTTTTTTGTTTTTGTTATCACAGAATATCTTTTTCCATCCTTTCACTTTCAGTCTGCGAGTATCTTTCTTGGTGAGATGTATTTCTTATAGGCAGCAAATATTTGGATTTTGTTTTTTAATCCATTCAGCCAGTTTTTATCTGCAGAACTGAGGCCATTTACATTCAGGGCTACTATTGTTAAGTAATGCCTTGGCTCTTGAATATTTCCATAAATATTCACATGTTGACTTCGGATTTCTTTGTATTTCTACTGGGGGATTTTCTGCTTTCTCATTCTTTCATAATAATGACTATCTTTCTGTTTTTCTATGTGTAGCACATCCTTAAGCATCTTTTGTAAGGCTGGACAAGTTGCAACAAATTCTTAAGACTTCGACTAAATCTCACCTTTTCCTTCTAGCTTGTAGGGTTTCTGATGAGATGTCAGCTGTGATTTTAATTGGAGATTCTGTGAAAGTAATCTGGCATTTCTCTTGTGCGCATATTAGAATCTTTTCTTTATGTTCTACATTGGAAAGTTTGACTACAATGTGTATTGGTGAAGTCCTTTCTGGTCATGTCCATAAGGAGTGCTGTTTGCTTCCTCTACTTGGATGTCCCTTTATTTCCCCAGATTGGGGATGTTTTCAGTAATTGTTTCACTAAATAGGCCTTCTAAACCATTCTCTCTTTCCATAGCTTCAAGAACTCCTCAGATACTTAGATTTGTATCTTGAGTCACTTGATAGTTTCCCATAGATCTCCAACATTTTTAAGTTTTCTATTTTCTTCTTCTTCTTTTTTTTTTTTTTTTTTGGGTGGGGTGGTCTGACTATAAGATTTATAAAGATTTGCCTTCTATTCAAATACTATTTCTTTTGCCATGCCAAGTCAGCTGTTAAGGCATGTGCACAAAATGAAAATACACAAAACAACTAAAGTGAATGAACTGTATCTGTACATCAACATATTAGAACTAATCTAAACATAATGATAAATAATATAGATAATATTGTATTGAACATTCTCCAGTTATATATTTTGTGCTTGCATATATGCATTTCTGGTATTCAATTTACAATTAATTGGTCATTTAAGAATTAGATAGTATTATATATAGATTCACTTAATATATTAGATTACATCCCAGGACCGGAGCTGTGACAAAGTAGGTTAAGCCTCTACCTGCGGTATCAACATCCCATATGGGTGCTGGTTCAAGTCCTGGCTACTCCATTTCTGATCCAGCTCCCTGTTAAGGACCTGAGAAAGCAGTGGAGGATAGCCCAAATGCAGATTCCTTGCTTCAGTTTGGCCCCATTGCCGGCTATTGCAGCCATGTGGGGAAGTGAACCAGCCAATGGAAGATTTCTCTCTTTCTCTCTCTACATGTCACTCTGCCTTTCAAATAAATGGATAAAATCTTTTTAAGAAAGAATTATTGACAGAATATATCTGCATAGATGTAAAATTTTCAAAGATGCTAAAAGCAACCCAAAATAGTAGAGAACACCCTATAGATCATGATAATAGATCAGAGAAATTAGATAGATAGATAGATAGATAGATAGAACAGTCAGACAGAAAACAGATACATAACAGTTATATATGTGAAATAGATCAGCATACACATAACATATGTATATATTAAAATTTCTTAAAAGTTGAAAAAAGCACACATAAAATTTACAACAGTGTTTCAAGGGAAGAAAGAATGAATCTGGAAAGTTGAAAATAAAGGATTTTGTTTATCTGTAATTTTGAATTTATTTTTTGTTAACCATCTTGAAAACAAACTTGACAAATGTGAAATAGATTTTTAACATCTTCATATCTGTACATTTTCCCTTTAAATTTAGAAATTTTAAACACAAAATTTAGAACCTTTCTCACCCTTATTAGATTACAGTCTTGTGGTGGACATGACAGTCCACTAAAGGATCTGGGAAAGTCATAGACTAAGTGCCACAGGAAAGAGCTAGTGTTGGTGGGTGGGACAGAGCAGAACCTGTTTAA
Source organism: Oryctolagus cuniculus (assembly GCF_051225735.1). Lineage (NCBI taxonomy): Eukaryota > Metazoa > Chordata > Mammalia > Lagomorpha > Leporidae > Oryctolagus > Oryctolagus cuniculus. The sequence continues at coordinate 95,522,138 of NC_142871.1, read as the reverse complement.
GTGACCTGGGGGATAAGATTAAGGACCTGGGAGCCAGCTGCCCAGATTTGAATCTTGGCTCCATTGCTCTCATTTTGTAACCTTGGGTAAATTCTTTCACCTCTCCATTCTTCCCTTTTCACAGGCTAAGTAGAAGTAATGATAACATCTACTTTGGAAGACTGCTTATGAAATTAATTGAGTTAATTGTTATAAAATCGTTAGAGCAGGGAAGAAAGAGAGCACATACTGAAACCTACCCCAATGTTCTTGGAAAGTGTCACTTTGTCATCTGCCATATAACTGAACTTAGTGACTGAACAGTTTTTACTTCCCCCAAATGCATCTTTAAGATGCGGATGTGTATCTTCTCTGCAAGTGCATGTATTTGTATCCTCTGAAGTGTGTCTTTTGCTAGAGAAATGAATGAAACCAGCTTTATTCAGTAGCCTCAAATAGAATGAGAAAATATCTTACTTTAGATTATACATTAACCTTTATTCATGCTGAGCCATATCATTGACCTTTTCCACAGAATAATTCTGTAGGATTCAAATTAAATGAGTCATACTTAAGAATTTACAACTTTTAATTCATAAATAGCATAAAGGATAATCAGCATAGAGGACTATTTGGGGTTGGTTTCAATACATACACATGTTAATGAACTGTCTGTTTACTCTTGAGCTTGCTATATTTACTCCAGGCATGGTTCCACGTGCTTTTTTAGCTCAAATCATTTTGACCCTTATCCTTGCTCCAATTCTATTCATTAATTATCACCACAAAAAAGGTTAAAGAACTCAGATACACACTGGTATTAAGAAAACAAAAATTGGATAAACAGGAAAGTTAAAGTATCTGTAATTTGCTGACATGTTTTAATGTTGCTATTTTTTCATTAAAAATGTCTCCAGGGGAGTAAAAATACCCAGAGCCCACATTCATTTACCAGAACTTCAGCTAATAACTCACTCAGCCAAATATAGATTTTCTGATATTGGAGAGCAGGTGCATTCATTGATGCATTCAAGTGGCCTCTAAAATATTTGTGCTAGTGTTTATTAAAATGTACTATATGACTGACAATTGGCCCTAGGGAAAAGTGATAATCTAATACAGATAGTTCCTCTTTTATTAATGATGTGCTTCTTTTGGAAGAGATAGCAAATGATTATGCAAGTAGATGAAGTGTAATTTTGATAAGTACCCTGAAGGATAAGTACTAACAGATACGAAAGCAACAGTCTCTACATGTGTGACATGTAGAGCATTAATACACTGCCTCCCTTCTCAGTAAATGCGTTCGTAGACTCTAACCTGGCAGAATAGGATTGATATACAAGGTGAGTCAAATATATAAGTCTCTTTTTGTTATTTTACTGTGTTCCTCTAAATCTGATTAGAAATATGTAATCAGCTTTTAAGTAAATAAGAAGTAGGGTATTAGTCAAAATATAGAAGTTCTTAATGCCCACACTATTGCCTAGGTATTTTCAGTTTTTAAAAGATTTATTTATTTATTTATTTATTTATCTGGAAGGCAGAAAAACAGAGAAAGGAAGAGTGAGATCTTCCACCCACTAGTTTATTCCCCCAAAGGCCATAATTACTAGGGCTGGATCAGGCAAAAGAGAGGAGCCAATAGCGTCATCTGTGTCTCCCACATAGTGTAGCGGCCCAAGTACTTTGGCCATGTTCTGTCACTTTCTTAGGCACATTACCAGGGAGCTAGATCGGAAGTGGAGCAGTGGGAATTTGAACCAGTACCCATGTGGGATGCTGGCAATGCAGGTGGAGGCTTAAGCTTCTACGCCACAGTGCGAGTCCCAACGCTTTCCTTTTAAAATGTGTTACAGGAGAATGAATTTATAGAATACAAAATTGTTACAATAATTCCTGGTGAAGGTACTTTAGCATTTGAAAAGTTAATAATTCATTTGATATTTACTCACACAACAATGCAAAAATATAAGAACATAATTAAAATAAGCTTTTCACACATTTTTCTGCTGAAGTAGAAAGTATTTTAAGCACTAAGGTTTAAAAATAGTATGAAAATGGCCATACACTAATGTTTATACACACACACACACATACACAAAAAAGTAAGAATTTTGTTTCTGACAATAACTATAGTCTAAACGTTTAGATAGTATAAAAAGCAATAGATTAAGAAAAGGTGTGTGATTTAATAGAGTGGAGACAGATGTGTTAGTCTGATTCTCAGAAACCATTCCAGATTTAACACATTTGAATATACTAGAAAGGCTTGTCTCAAACTGAGTTTTATAAAATTCTTATATTATTCTGATGTATACAAAATGTTTTGGACCCACTAAATTGAAACATCCTATCAAACTCAGGCATTATAGCATTTCATGTGTATTGAAAGGGATAATTCATAGAATGGCAAAAATATATAGATAAACACATGTATGTATGTGTGTTTGTGTGCAAGTGAAGTGCCAATCAGAAAAAAATATGCTTGGTTTTCATTTTCAGGAAAGCATATTAATGTCTATTTTTTAATTATAAAATGCAAATCTTATTTATGAAACACTGAAAGAAGTTTGGCTGAGAAAAATGTATCAAGAAATAAAGCTCTACAAACAATATGTATACTCATCACATATGAAGTAGTAACTTCATAATATTATGTTCTGCTTACATTAAATAAGTCAAATGATTTTCAATGACTCATAAGTGTTAATATTAACAAATGAAATACAGTTTGTTCCTTCTCTGTTGATGAAGAAAAAGGCACAGAAGGATGAAATAACCTATCAAAGTTCAAAGAGCCAATAAGAGGCAGAGAAAGATTGTGAACCTTAGCAATCAAGGTCTGCATACAATCATCTTAACTCAAATGCAGTGCAGCTTCTCTCATAAGGAATTAGAACAGTGATATCTAGGTCAGGTCATAAAATATACATGACATTGACTTTATTGTAGGAGTCTTAGGAAATTCAGATCAACATACCTGCTTAAAAATTAGAAAATATGGACCTATAGCACTTCCCAGAAGTTATCAAAGAATTGACATGGGTGAGAAGTAATAGGCCAAGGAAGTAGACTGACTTCTTGATTTACTGATGTGAGAAAGACAAACAATAAACTAGGCAGCACTTCTGACAACTTCATGAGTCTAGGCCACAAAAGTTGCAAAATGGATCTGGAAAGAATAGAATTTCTAGCAATGGAGGATCTATTTGGAGATAGAATGACAAAATGTTTCATAACAAAGGGTGAATTTAATTTGCAACAGTCCTTGCACAAACCACAATATCATTTAGACTATTGCCTAAAATCTAATTCTTAAAATTGAATTTAATATCCAACAATGGGGATTGTCTCAGAACGAGCAAACAAAATTCTAGAGAAAAATAATATTGTCTTTATGTCAAAATCTGTCTGCTTCTTTTTTTCAGGCAAAATACTCAATACAAAATCAAATATTACAGGAGACTTGAATATAATAAATTAAATGAACTGGGGCAAGGCATTGTAGTGCAGCATATTATGCCTCTTCTTGGAAAACCCACATACAGTTTTGGAGTACTGATTCAGTCCCAGCTCCTCCACTTCAAATCCAACTTCCTACTAAAGTACCTGAGAAGGCAGAAGTTGATGGTACTTGGGTCTCTGACATGAGAAGCCTTGGATGGGGTTTCAGGCTCCTAATTTCAACCCGACCCAGACACAACCCTGAGAATCTAAAGTATTAAGAAATTCCTTTAAAATAAAAAAAAATACAAGGAAAGTTAACAGGAAAATTAAAAAGTTTAAAATAAAAAAACACTAAATGTAAAGAGAGAAAAAATAAGAAAGAATAAATTTATAAACAGATATGGCTGAAAATTTTCCAAAACTAATGAAAAATATTGCCCTACAGTTTGGGCAACCTGGATTCTGAACATTGAAAACAATTCACAGGTTCAAGAAATCCATGTTAGGGGATTCCAAGATAGTGGATTAAGGAGTGACATGCTACGCTTGGATTAGGATAAACAGTGAAGAGAAAAGTGTAGGAATTGCACTCACCGGGGGAAATTAGAGAGAAATGCACACTGGAAGTCCTACTGGAGGAGGAGAAACTGTGTGGACCTGTGTGGAGGGTGCAGATTCGCAGCGGGAGTATGAGCAGAGCTGTAGCAGCTGAGAGCCGGAGCACGCATCAGCTTGGAGACAGAGGTAAGATCAGACTGCCGAAATCCCTGGTGATAAGAGTCAGAGGCAGAGCATGGCAAGGGTCTGGACTGGAGCCCTGGGGGCTGGCAGTTGCTGGCAATTGCCAGCAGATGCAGGAGAAGTCGTGGGAGACGTTCGCTTCCCATCAACTTCTCAAAAATGGCACCTGTTGCTCAGCTAAGAGAGGGAAGACACCATTCTGTATTAGGGAAGCAGCTAAGGAAGCTTTCATTAGTGCACAGAACAATTGAGTGACTTGAAGCCAAATTTGCAGTGCCAATGGCAGTGGCAGGCAGGCAGCAACGTTCAGCCAATGGCTTTTGTGTGCCCATATGATGGACAGATTCTAGTGGAGGGAAAGGTCTGCAGTCCCCACTGACTTTGAGCCTGGCTGGGAGGTGGCTGGGCAGCCATGTGGGATGATGAGGCATGTGCAGCCTCTCAGAGTCAACACACCAAGGCAGAGCTGTCTTGGAGAACTGCCTCTCTGATGCCTTGACAGGCAGGCAGAGTGGAGAGAAACCCCTTGGTCTTGTTTTGGGAGCCTTGTGTGCTAGGACTGTCAGGTCTTGGTGGTTACATGGGAAAGTGCAGGGTGTACCTGGGTACTGAGATCTACCACACCAAACTTGGGTGTTACATTGGATACTTGCCCACCCTGGTGCAATAACCAGAGCTACCCAGCCACACCCACCACACACCTATTTATATTCAATGAAACCACAGGCATTCTACCAAGCCATAGAGGCATAGCTCAAAGATAAAAGCCATCAGAAGAAAAAAAAAAAAATCAACTCCACAAATGCCTAAATATAAGTGCAGAAATTCAAGAAACAAGAATAAGGAGGACACCATGACCTCCCACCCCTAAGGAATACAACATTTCAGTATTAGTATGTGAAGATAAAGAGATCGAGGAAACACTGAAACGGAATTCAAAAAATTAATCTTAGGATTACTCAAAAGCAAGCAGAAGCAAATCCACAAACTAAAGAAAACCATACATGAAATGAATGAAAAATTTTCCATGAAATTGAGATTTTAAAGATTAATTCGGGGCCGGTGCTGTGGCTCACTAGGTTAATCCTCTGCCTGCAGTGCTGACATCCCACATGGGTGCCGGTTCTAGTCCCAGCAGCTCCTCTTCCAATCCAACTCTCTGCTGAGGCCTGGGAAATCTGTACAAGATAGCTCAAGTTCTTGGGCCCCTGCACCCACATGGGAGACCGGGAAAGAAGCACCTAATCCTGGCTTCAGATTTGTGCAGCTCCAGCAGTTGCAGCCACCTGGGGAGTGAACCAATGGATGGAAGACCTTTCTCTCTGTCTCTCCCTCTCACTGCCTGTAACTCTATCTCACAAATAAATAAATAAACTCTTAATAAAAAGATAAATCAAAATGAAATATTAGGTTTTTCTAAGGTATACATGTATTCAGAAACCCAGTTGCTTCTTTAGAATATTTTAATATATTTATAATCAAAATATTTGAGATAATACTAGATATTTACTGATCACTTGGCAAGACACGTTACCATGATTTGTCCTCCTCAGGAGCTGATAATTCTTATATTACATATGTTTAACAACACTGAGAATTTTCAGGATTATTTTTTGAGATTATAATATATTTTGGTAGTGTGACTGTTTTTTCTTAGTATTGCTAAGTAGCATTGTGGTTGAAGAGATACTCATATTTAGGTGGAGGTGTTTTGTATGTCTTTAATGGATTTTGTCAATTGGATGGTTGTTTCCCTTTGGATGAAAAATTATTCAACTATTAATATATATTGATTGCATATCTATCTATAACATGTATACACATATATAAAATCTATCTGTGCTATATCCAATATAAGAATCTGATCTTGTATTTACAATGATTTATGGAATCTTTTACAAAACCAGAAAAATGACAATTTAAATGACATTACACAGTTTTGATTTTGTATCATCCTTTTTTTTTCCAGTCTTTAATTTCTTTTTTTATTTCTTTTTTTTTAACTTTTATTTAATGAATATAAATTTCCAAAGTACCGCTTATGGATTACAATGCCTTCCCCCCCATAAGGTCCCTCTTACCCGCAACCCTCCCCTTTCCCACTCCCTCTCCCCTTCCATTCACATCATGATTCATTTTCGTTTTTCTTTATATTCAGAAGATCAGTTTAGCATACATTAAGTAAAGATTTCAACAGTTTGCTCCCACACAGAAACATAAAGTGAAAAATACTGTTTGAGTACTAGTTATAGCATTAAATCTCAATGTACAGCAGACTAAGGACAGAAATCCTACATGAGGAGTAAGTGCACAGTGACTCCTGTTGTTGACTTAACACATTGACGCTCTTGTTGATGGCATCAGTAATCACCCTAGGCTCTTGTCATGAGCTGCCAAGGCTATGGAAGCCCCCCGAGTTCACTGACTCTGATCATATTTAGACAAGGCCATGGTCAAAGTGGAAGTTCTCTCCTCCCTTCAGAGAAAGGTACCTCCTTCTTTGATGACCCATTCTTTCCACTGGGATCTCACTCACGGAGATCTTTCATTTAGGTTCCCCCCATCCCCCAGATTGTCTTGGCTTTCCATGCCTGAAATACTCTCATGGGCTTTTCAGCCTGATCTGCATGCCTTAAGGGCTGATTCTGAGGCCAGAGTGCTGTCTGGGACATCTGCCATTCTATGGGTCTGCTGTGTATCTCACTTCCCATGTTGGATTGTTCTCTCCCTTTTTTATTCTATCAGCTAGTATTTGCAGACACTATTCTTGTTTATGTGATCCCTTTGGTTCTTAGTCCTATCATTATGATCAATCCTTAATTTTCTCTTTTCTATCCCAATATTATGGAAAATGTTTCCTTTGTTATTTCTCATAGTTTTCTCCAGATTCTCCACATTAACTCTTTAATGCATGTGAATTTTATTATCAAAGCATTTGGCATAGGAAATCTATCTTTTCTATAATGGCATCATTTGGTCAGAGATCTATTGAACAATCTAGTTTATGGCATTTACATAGTAATATCAGTCATACACAAAGATAATACACTATATATATAGTGTATATATGTGTGTGTGTGTGTATATATATATGTATATATACATATATATATCTGAAAAATGGGCAACTCTGTGAGTTACCATGAAATGAAGCAAACAAATCGAATGATATCTCTACTGAAGTATAGAACCAAGTTCTATCTTAACTCTAATAAAATCTTCACTATTACAACTTCTCCATAGTGGTAATGCTGAGACACCATGGACAACAGAGACACAACTTAATTTTTGTTTTCCTCCCTCAACTCCTCAATCATATTATACTTATGAGTTCAATGTGTTTTATCACATTATAATATCACATAATAAGTCAAATATAAACTTACCCAATGGTATTTGATCCAACTGCTAACTAAAGCATCAAGTATAGAGATACATTATTCCTTATTGCTCTGCAAAGATAAATTGCAGTCATTCTGTTTAAGTACTAGTTAAAAAGATTAGTGAATTTTCCAACTACTTGATCACAATAGGCAGCCATCTTTTCTCCACAAGAGTAACCAGCTATAAGATGACACTAGCCACACAAACATACCAGCATACACTTTTTATACTTGGATATTTAGGCAACTATATTTGTAAACATATAAATAATATCATTTATGGATGCTGAGATTGTCAGCAACTTTAAATTTCTTCCTTTGGCAGATAAATATTTTAATTTTGCTATGACAGCTATGACATTTTTAATAAGAAAAAACAAATCACGTAAACAGAAAAATTGAAATGTTTTGATACATAATCTGAAAAAAAATTATAGTGCTTAATGTCTTTTTAGATCTAAGAAGCTTGAAAACGCCTTCTGATATCTTGAAATTATTCCCAAATGATCTCTCAAGGAGCAGATTCTGGAAGTGTCTGCTCAGTCTGCAGTGGGAATTGTTTTCCCTTTGACAGTAGGCAGTCCACTGTTTTGCTGTTATTTTCCACTTTTTTAAAAATAAATTATTTGTAAGTGCTTGTCAGGAGACATTTAAAAACTATCATCTTTCAAAATCACAAATAATCCATCCATGTTTATTATTCACAATGTTTAATTTTGTCATGAAAATCTTTAGCACCTCAGGATCACTTTAAATCAGATTTTACAAAATTTAATATTCACTTTTATCAATAAATAGTGTTAGCAGAAAGCATTATGATTTTTAATGTTCACTGATGTGATGCTTAATGTTTTTAGAAGTATAGCAAATTATAGGAGTGAAAATTGTATGCAGTACTGTGTAGAGAACTATGAAGGACTGCAAGGAGAGAAATCCAAATATTTGGGATAGTTAAAGGAATTCCACAGAATTGAACATATTGATTGAATCTAGGACTTACCTGCATGAGTAGGAGGAAGGTAGGGTAAGAATAACACAAACATCGTTAGGGAGGGAGTCATATGTAAAGCAAACGTAGACTTTTTAGAGACTTAAAATAATTATAGTCCAGGTCCATGGTATCTTATATAACACTCTTGGGTCCACATGTGTTTTAGAATTCAGTTCTTAATTTTGAGATCCACAATACCACACTTTGTATACTCTAATACCAAGTGGGGCTGGTATAATACCCTGTAAAGAAACTAATGAATTTCTCTAGTAAAATAAATGAATATTTGTCCTAAGTAGAATGAATTCAGAACAGATACTGTCTCAAGTCAGTTCAAATTAGGCTTTACTAGCAAGAGAATTTGGGCAGATCAGATTTTGTTACAAAAGGAATTATGAAAAAACTTATGGCTTCAAGCTTGTTTTGAAATTGTAGGTTAATTGTATCAACCATGTGTAACATTCACTGGTGAATTATTATGTCTGACACAAGTGACTTAGCCATTATAATTTCATTGTTTCTATTTTTAATTCCTCCTTTTTCAAATGGTCAAATGATGGAACAGCAATGTCAAGATAGATAACAAGGTCATGTAGCTTTAAGATCATATAACCATAAATGATGGAATTAGGGAGGGGAAGAGGTTTGAAGCAGTGGTGGTGTTGGGGCATGTGGGGAGCAACTCGGACTAGACTGTTACTGGAATTAAGACTTATTCTATGCATCTGCTCTCCCACAATATGGCGCTGAGAAGGGAGTAACAACTTCTACGCAGCTGCCTCTCACCAACTTGAGTGATGACCTGCAGGAGCTGATCCTGCTCTTGATTGGAGGAGAGCAGCGTACTCGGCGTGTGGGTAGCAGAGTTAGGATTGGTGGAAGAAGACTATAAAGGAGGAGAGAGACAACATGCACCAGGAACATCTATCTGAAGGAACACCTGAGCAGCCCCCGAGAGAGCTGGCCGGCGGTGTGCCGCTCCCCCGCGGAAATGGGGAAAGTGGCAGGGGGAACCGCCCTTCCACGGAGGTGGAAGGACGGTAGTCAACCCGGGAAGAACCAGCAGCAAACCCGGGGAGGGCCGAGCAGACAAAAGAACAGCGCAGGGTCCTGTGTCGTTCCTCCACGAAGAGGGGGAGCTACAGGGGCAGAGCAGGTTTAGTTGCCAACTATGATGCCAGCATCCCATATCAAAGCACCATTTCAAGTTCTGGTTTCCCTGCTTCTGATGCAGCTCCCTGTTAATGCATCTGGGAAAGCAGAAGAAGATGGCCTAAGTACTTCAACTCCTGACACCCATGTGGGAGATCCAGATGGAGTTACAGGCTCTTTTACTTTGCCCAGTAGCAGCCATGTGGCCATTTACAGAGTTAATCAGGGGGTTAAATACCTGTTTCTTTCTGTTTCTCCCACTCTCTTTGTCACTCTGCCTTTCAAATAAATAAATGCTTCCAAACAAACATGACACTCCAATACAAGATTATGAAGATGATGAGATAGAAAAATGCAAGATACAGAATTTGAAAAATTTATGATGGGAACATTTAGAAGTTCTCAAAAACAAATACATGAACTACAGAAATCCATATAGGACAGGACAGAAAATCTCTCTCATGGAAATGAAATCTTAAGGAGGAATCAAAATGAAATGAAGAATTTCGTAGAACATGAAATTGAAATATTGAACAGAAATCAAAATGAAATGAAGAATTCATTAGAACAAATGAAAAACACATTTGAGAGCCTTAAAAACAGAATCAGTGAGGTAGAAGATGAATTTTGGACTTAGAAGACAGAGCACAGGAAAGTATACAGTCAAACCAAAGAAAAGAAGAGGAAATTAGAAATCTAAAATATATTGTTGGGAGGGGCTGGCACCACGGCTAACTTGGTTAATCCTCTGCCTGTGGCGCTGGCATCCCATATGTGCCCTGGGTTCTAGTCCCGGTAGTTCCTCTTCAAGTACAGCTCTCTGCTGTGGCCCAAGAGGGCAGTGGAGGATGGCCCAAGTGTTTGGACCCCTGCACCCGCATGGGAGACCAGGAAGAAGCACCTGGCTCCTGGCGTTGGATTGGTGCAGCACCAGCTATAGTGGACATTTGGGGAGTGAACCAATGGAAGGAAGACCTTTCTGTTGGTCTCCCTCTCTCTCATTGCCTATAACTATACCTGTCAAAAAAATTGTTGGGAATCTACAGGATACTATTAAAAAAACCAACATTTGGGTTCTAGGAGTTCCTGAAGGCAAGGAGAGAGAGAAAGGATTAGAAATACTTTTTAGTGAGACACTAGCAGAAAACTTACAAGATTGGAGAAGGAAATTACAAATTACAAGAAGCACATAGAACCCCCAATAAACATGACCAAAAGAGATCCTCACCATGACACATTGTAATCGAACTCACCAGAGTGAAACATAAAGAAAATATTCTAAAATGTGCAAGAGAGAAACGTCAGAATGCACTCAGAGGATCTCCAATTAGACTCACAGCAGACTTCTTCTCATTAAAATCCCTACAGGCTAGGAAGGAATGGTAAGATTTTGCCCAAGTACTAAGAGGAAAAAACTGCCATCCCAGAAAATTACACCCTGCAAATGAAACCCATCTATTTGCTGCTTACAAGAAACACATCTTTCCAACAAGGATGTATGCAGACTGAAAGTGAAAGGTTGGAAAAAGATATTCCATGCCAACAGAAACCAAAAAAGACCTGACATAGCCATCTTAATATCAGACAAAATAAACTTTAATACAAAAACTGTTAAGAGAGACAAAGAGGGGCACTATATAATGATTAAGGGATCAATTCAACAGGAAGATGTAACTATTATAAATGTATATGCACCTAATTACAGGGCACCAGTTTATTTAAAAGATATATTAAGAGAATTAAAGGGAGACTTAGACTCCAATACAATAGTATTAGGGGACTTCAATACTCCACTTTCAGAAATAGACAGTTGAACCAGACAGAAGATCGACAAGGAAACAGCAGATTTAATTGACACTATAGCCCAAATGGATCTAACAGATATCTACAGAACGTTCAATGCTACATTTAAAGAATTTACATTCTTCTCAGCAGTGCATGGAACATACTCTAGGGTTGACCACATACTAGGCCATAAAGCAAGTCTCAGCAAATTCAAAAGAATTAGAATCATACTATGCAGCTTCTCAGACCACAGTGGAATGAATTTGGAAATTAGCAACACAGGAATCCCTAGAGCATATGCAAACACATGGAGACTGAACAACGTGCTCCTGAATGAACAGAGGGTCAGAGAAGAAATTAAAAGAGAAATACAAATCTTTCTGGAAGCATATGAGGACAACAACACATCAAAACTTATGGGATACAGCAAAAGCAGTGTTAGGAGGAAAGTTTATAGCAATAGGTGCCTACAACAAGAAATTGGAAAGGCATCAAATAAATGAGCTTTCAATGCATCTCAAGGATCCAGAAAAACTGCAGCAAACCAGTCTCAAATCTAGCAGGAGAAGAGAAATAATGAAAATAAGAGGGAAAATCAACTGAATTGAATCAAAAAAATTTAAAAAGATCAGCAAAACAAAGAGCTGGTTTTTGAAAAAATAAGCAAAATTGACACCCCATTGGCCCAACTAACTAAAAAAAGAAAAGACCCAAATCTATAAAATCAGAGATGAAAAAGGCAATGTAACAGCAGACACCAGAGAATACGTATGCCAGCAAACAGGGAAACTATCAGAAATGGATAGATTCCTGGATACATGCAAGTTAAATTGAACCATGAAGATACAGAAAACCTAAATAGACTCATAACTGAGACATAAATTGAATCAGTAATAAAGGCCCTCCAAACAAAGAAAAGCCCAGGACCAGATGGATTCACTGCTGAATTCTACCAGACATTTAAAGAAGAACTAATTCCAATTCATCTCAAACTCTTCAGAACAATCAAAAAAGAGGAAATCATCCCAAATTCTTTCTATGAAACCAGCATCACCTTATTTCCTAAACCTGAAAAAGAAGCAGCATTGAAAGAGAATTACAGACCAATTTCCCTGATAAACATAGACGCAAAAATGCTCAATAAAATTCTGGCCAATAGAATGCAACAAAACATCAGAAAGATCATCCACCCAGACCAAGTGGGATTTATCCATGGTATGCAGGGATGCTTCAACATCCACAAATCAATCAATGTGATACACCACATTAACAACCTGAGAAGAAAAAACATATTATTATTTCAATAGATGCAGAGAAAGCATTCGATAAAATACAACACCCTTTCATGATGAAAACTCTAAGCAAATTAGGTATTGAAGGAACAGTCTTCAATACAATCAAAGGAATTTATTAAAAACCCACAGCCAACATCTTATTGAATGGGGAAAAGTTGGAAGCATTTCCACTGAGAACTGGTACCAGACAGGGATGCCCACATTCACCATTGCTATTCAATATAGTACTGGATGTGTTAGCCACACCATTAAGTAAGAAAAAGAAAATAAAGGGATACAAATTGGGAAGGAAGAAGTCAAACTATCCCTCTCTGAAGATAATATTGTTCTTTATTTTGGGGGATCCAAAGAACTCCACTAAGAGATTACTGGAACTCATAGAAGAGTTTGGCCAAGTAGCAGGATATAAAACCAATGCACAAAATTCAACAGCCTTTGTATACACAAGAAATGCCATGGCTGAGAAGGAACTGCTAAGATCAATCCCATTCACAATAGCTACAAAAACACTCAAATACCTTGGAATAAACTTAACCAAGGACGTTAAAGATCTTTACGATGAGAATTACAAAATCTTAAAGAAAGAAATAGAAGAGGATACCAAAAATTTGGAAAAATCTTCCATTCTCATGGATTGGAAGAATCAATATCATCAAAATGTCCATTCTCCAAAAAGCAATTTATAGATTCAATGCAATACCAATCAAAATACCAAAGACATTCTTATCAGATCTGGAAAAAATAATGTTTAAATTCACATGTTGTCACATTAGACCTCGTATAGATAAAGAAATATTGGACAACAAAAACAAACCTGGAGGCATCACAATACCAGATTTCAAGACATATTACAGGGCAATTATAATCAAAACAGCATGGTACTGGTACAGAAACAGATGGATAGACCAATGGAACAGAATTGAAACACCAGAAATCAATCCAAACATCTATAGCCAACTTATATTGGATCAAGGATCTAAAACCAATTCCTGGAGCAAGGACAGTCTCTTCAACAAATGGTGCTGGGAAAACTGGATTTCCACATACAGAAGCATGATTCAAGGCCCCTCCCTACCTTACACCTTACACAAAAATCCATGCAACATGGATTAAAAATCTAAATCTATGACCTGACACCTTCAAATTATTATAGAACATCAGGGAATTCCTGCAAGATATAGACACAGGCAAAGACTTCTTGGAGAAGGCACCAGATGCACAGGCAGTCAAAGCCACAAATAACAACTGGGATTACATCAAATTGGGAAGTTTCTGTACTGCAAAAGACACAGTCAGGAAAGTGAAGAGGCAACCGACAGAATGGGAAAAAATATTTGCAAACTATGCAACCGATAAAGGTTTAATAACCAGAATCTACAAAGAGATCAAGAAATTCCACAAGAAAACAAACAACCCACTTAAGAGATGGGCCAAGGACCTCAATAGACATCCTTAAAAAGAGGAAATCCAAATGGCCAACAGGCACATGGTACAATGCTCAGGATCACTAGCAATCAGGGAAATGCAAATCAAAACCACAATGAGGTTTCACCTCACCCCAGTGAGAATGGCTAACCTACAGAAATCTACCAACAACAGATATGGCGAGGATGTAGGGAAAAAGGTACACTAACCCACTGTTGGTGGGAATGCAAACTAGTTAAGCCACTATGGAAGTCAGTCTGGAGATTCCTCAGAAACCTGAATATAACCCTACCATACAACCCAGCCATCCCACTCCTTGGAATTTACCCAAAAGAAATTAAATTGCAAAAAAAGAGCTGTTTGTACCTCAGTGTTTATTGCAGCTCAATTCACAATAGCTAAGACCTGGAACCAACCCAAATGCCCATCAACAGTAGACTGGATAAAGAAATTATGGTACATGTACTCTACAGAATACTATACAGCAGTCAAAAACAATGGAATCCGGTCATTTGCAACAAAATGGAGGAATTTGGAAAACATCATGCTGAGTGAAATAAGCCAGTCCCAGAGGGACAAATATCTTATGTTCTCCCTGATTGGTGACAACTAACTGAACACTGAAAAGGAAACCTTTTGAAGTGAAATGGGCACTATGAGAAACAATGACTTGATCAGCCCTTGTTCTGTCTGTCGAGGGACAACTTTCTACTTTATTCCTTTTAGTATTTTTTTGTTCTACTTTATACCATTGGTTGAACTCTTTAAAATACACACAATTATTCTTAAGTGTTTAAACTTAACTGAAAAGTGATTTCTGTTAAATGTAAGAGTGTGAAAAAGAGAGGTAGGAGATGTACAGTTTGGCATATGCTCACTCGGACTTAGCCCTAATAGTAGAGTTAGAATGGTTCCAGGGGATTCCAATTCAATTCCTTCAAGGTGGTATGTACCAATGCCATCTCACGAGTCAAAGTGATCAGTTTCAGTTCACAATTGTTTATAAAGATAGGATTAATTGTCAAAGGGATCAGATAAACAAGACTAGTGTCTGCAAATACTAACTGATATAATTAAAAAGGAGAGAACAATCCAACATGGGAACAGCAGACTCATAGAATGGCAGATGTCCTAAACAGTACTCTGGCCTCAGAATCAGCCCTTAAGGCATGTGGATACGGCTGAAAAGCCCATGAGAGTAGTTCAGGCATGGAAAGCCTAGACATTCTGGCAAAAAAAAAAAAATGACCTAAGTGAAAGATCTCCGTGAGTGAGATCACAGTGGAAAGAATGGGCCATGAAAGAAGGAAGTACCTTTCTCTGAAGAGAAGCGAGAACTTCCACTTTGACTATGGCCTTGTCTAAATAAGATTGGAGTTTGTGAACTCAAGAGGCTTCCATATCTTTGGCAGCTCATTACAAGAGCCTTGGGTGATTACTGGCATCATTAATAAGAATTTCATTGTTAAATCAACAATAGGAGTCACTGTGCACTTACTCCCATGTAGGTTCTCTGTCCTTAATGTGTTGTACTATGTAAATTAACGGTATAACTAGTACTCAAACAGTACTTTACACTTTGTGTTTCCGTGTGGGTGCAAACTGTTGAAATCTTTACTTAGTATATACTAAATCAATTTTCTGTATATAAAGATAATTGAAAATGAATCTTGATGTGAATGGAATGGGAGAGGGAGTGGGATTTGGGATGGTTGCGGGCGGGAGGGAAGTTATGGGGGGAAAAAGTCACTATTATTCAAAAGTTGTACTTTGAAAATTTATATTTATTAAATAAAAGTTAAAAAAATGAATAAATAAAATCCTTGGAAAACCATTGCACTTCTGTTAGGAATATAGGGCAACCTTGGAGGCTCAAGGCATTGGTGCATTCTTCGTGTTTTTTATATTAACTTGAATAGCAATCCAGGCTGCTAGGAGTGGGGCTGCCACTTCAAATCCCAACTTATTTGGAATAAATGCAAATACAATCAATTCTTCCCTTTGGAACACTGTCCATTAGTTTCTTCTATAGCTCACGTCTGATGCCTCAGACACAACTTTCATGTAATGAAGAGGTGTTTATGAGGGAGACAGGAAGTCTGATTTCTAGTCCCAGTGGAGTCCTTACAGATTAAGAAGGTAAACTAAGTCACTTTTCTTCTCTTGGCACAAGGCCCTCGACACTAGTGTAGGAACTTAACAAGGGATCTTTTTGTGTCTATTCTATGTTTTATTTTGTTTTGTAGTTGTTACCGATAATCATTTGATTATATAAATATAATATAAATATTACAAATATAACCCTGCAGAAAATTAAGTTCTTATAGTTTTCAATGAAGTGACACTTTTTGTGCATTCATATCACAAATATTTCTTGAATGGCAACTGCCAACCAATTCTAGGTGTTAGGAAAAACATAAAAGATTTCTTTCCTCATGGAAGTATCAGCCATGTGGGAGACATTGGTGATTAAACAGATATTGATAATCCAATGTAATCTATACCAGAATGAATTCTGTTGGAATGAGGAGGTACCTAACTCAGAATAAAAGCATGATTTTGGAATAACACAAAAATTATTTAAAATCCAAAGTGGCTTGAGTCATTGTTGTCTTCTATTTGAAACATGGGCGTTAACATTAGTGGAAAAATAAAATGTTTTATTGTATGACCCTCACCCATCTCATAACAGAGATTGATTAATAAAGAATAAAAGAAAAGAACATTTAGGTAGAACTTCCCTCCTGGTAACAACCTAGAGTGGATGAGATGGTTCTTTACATTAGCAGACAAGAGTGAAGTGTGTAGAGGGAAGTACATGTTCTGTGCAATAATGTAAAAGACATTGCAATGTTGAAATTTCTCAGAAGAATAGTGTCTGCAAATACTAGCTGATAGAATCAAAAAGGGAGAGAACAATCCAACATGGGAAGTGAGATACACAGCAGACCCATAGAATGGCAGATGTCCTAAACAGCACTCTGGCCTCAGAATCAGCCCTTAAGGCATGCAGATCCGGCTGAAAAGCCCATGAGAGTATTTCAGACATGGAAAGCCAAGACACTCTGGGGGAAAAAAAAAAAAAAAAAAAAAAAAAACAAAAAAACAAACTAAATGAAAGATCTCCGCGAGTGAGATCCCAGTGGAAAGAATGGGTCATCAAAGAAGGAGGTACCTTTCTCTGAAGGGAGGGGAGAACTTCCACTTTGACCATGGCCTCCTCTAAATATGATCAGAGTTGGTGAACACAGGGGGCTTTCATAGCCTTGGCAGCTCATGACAAGAGCCTAGGGTGATTACTGAGGCCATAAACAAGAGCGTCAATGTGTTAAGTCAACAACAGGAGTCACTGTGCACTTACTCCTCATGTAGGATCTTTGTCCTTAGTGTGCTGTACATTGAGATTTAATGCTATAACTAGTACTCAAACAGTATTTTTCACTTTATGTTTCTGTGTGGGAGCAAACTGTTGAAATCTTTACTTAATGTAGGCTAAACTGATCTTCTGTATATAAAAAGAATCAAAAATGAATCTTGATGTGAATGGAAGGGGAGAGGGAGAAGGAAAGGGGAGGGTTGCGGGTGGGAGGGACGTTATGGGGGGGGGAAGCCATTGTAATCCATATTCTGTACTTTGGAAATTTATATTCATTAAATAAACGTTAAAAAAGAAGAAAGATTCCTGTACAACTCAACAGGAAATGAGAACATTATTTTTAATGAAAGAGGGTCAGGTCTAAAAGCATAATGTTTCTAACATATTGGCAGAATGGCCTTTACATCAAAACTTTCAATAAACTTGTTATACATACGTTTGGATTCGAATAAAGTCATCCTGGCTATTATCCTTTGAATGTGTCTCTTAAAATTCATGTGTGGAAACTTAAACTGCAATGCAAAGCTGTGGTAGGTGGGACATTTTGGAGGGTATTTATATGATGAAGGCTCAGCCCTCATTAGTGGGTTTATGTGGTTAGGTAAAGGCCCTGCGGAGGTTCAATCTCCTGCTCTTCTGCCTTGAGACAAATAATTCATCTCTTTTTGCCCTTCTGACTTCTGTCATGTGAATACATGGCAAGAAAGCCTTTACCGTGTGCTGGCACCTAAATCTTTGACTTCTCAGACTTCAGAACTTGAGAAATAAATTGCTGTTCTCTATAAATCTGTCAATCTCAGATATTCTGTTAAGATAGCATGCAAAGGACTAAGGCTTTGGAGAATGGGAGAAAATGAGCAGATTTAGAAATCTGGGGTGGGCATGGAAAAGAAGGTGAGAAAGAACCATGAGAATTGGAAAATGACTGAAATCAGGGGTTGAGCGAGGGTGATGGCTCATGGTGGGAAGGTACAGGGTTGGCTTAGGTACTTGGTGTGTCAGAGGACTTAATATATCATTGGAGTCCCATTGAATGTGGGATATGGACTTGATCTGATGTAATTTAAATGTACTGGAAAACAGGCAGTCCCAGCTGGTGACAGAATTACGGAACTACAAAGAAAGGGAAAGACAGAACAGTTGTCAGTAATACATAGGGCCCTGGAAGAGAATGGGTTCTGCCTGATGCACAACTCCTTTTTCTCTGTCCATGAATGATTGCCAGAGGAAAGCAAAATGACTGTGTTTACAGATAAATAATATAAAGGGAAAGCTACATTATCTAATCTGCACATCTACTAAGACCTAAATATAATACTATATATGGAATGTCTGCCTATGAATTTTGCAAAATACATATAAAGTAAACAGGTGAGATGTGAGCATTGCCTTGTTGCAAAGCTATGATTACAGCTAATCTCTAAGACCCCACAGTGGTATTCCTTTTATCCTTGTTCACAGTGATTGAAATGAGGGGCAACCAAATATTAGGGCTTGTGAAGGAGTGCATATGCATACATTAATGTCATATGCCATTACTGGCTTGCTAATGTTTATTACGTGCTGTTTCATGATACATTTATGTATTTTTGATCTGTATTATATGACTTTTTTTCTAACAAGGTCACAGAGATCATAAAATTTAAGTCACTTATTGTATAAACAGCTGCAAGCTGAATGAAGGAAATGTGAGGTTGATATCAGCTTATGCTAAGGCCCTAAGTAGAGAATGAGGTACTCAGATTTCCCTTTCCATCATATTCCCTTACTGAAATGTACACTCTGAGAGGATAGATATCATGTCCATATTGACTCCCAGCTACAGTACTCTCAATGTTCAGCAATGTCTACCACAAAATAGAATAGTTATTTAATATTTATATATATATATATATAATAGAATGGGTATTTATGTAATAAAGATTCTGAAGTTCCACACATGTTATTGAGTATATTTCTCATTTGATATTATTTATTTTGCTATAGTGGTAGAATTGCCTAAGTATATTCAGTACACATTCTTTTATTGCACATATTTCCTAACACTTTGTAAAGCACTTAAGTTGGGGTGCTAGAGACTCCTTACATCAGGAGCCTGAACAAAACTAACTGGCATTGCTGGGGCAGGAACCAATGAGCTTGTTTCGTTAGCAAGCATCCACATAGTGAGATGTTTTAAACTGAAGCCAAGTGACAAATACTGACAGGAAGTGACTATGTATGCAGATGATAATTTATTAACTTATTTGATAATGATTTGATTTTGTTTTATATCCCAATATTTGGTGGCATATATTAGCACATTTAATATTGAAAATATTGGTACCTTCACATCTGGTTATCAAAAGAATTTTTATTGGTTAACATATACCTCAAAATTAGGAGTGAGGGACTAATATTAGTGTTAAATAATTTAAAAAATTACATTGATTAATTTTTATTTCAGTTTTTAAAAATATTTTCCCACAAGTCTAAATGAATATTTACATAATTGAAACATGTAAATTATTGATGCATTGCTGGTTGATGGATGTCCTGCTAAACACTGAAGCATTTGTTTGTCCCTTTGAAGCAAAATCTCCCTGTGAGTTTTTTCTCCTCTTTTTTTTTTCACAGAAGAATGGGGTTATAAAGCACCACAACACCAAATAAGGCCATAATGGAAAGGCATTTTGACATTTTAAAATGTGTTTTGACAGATCAGGTAGTGCTTTTGAAGTGAACTTGAGAAACTTATGAATTTTTTATGGTTAACTGCATGCAGCATGGTCTGACTATCAAAGATAAACATACTTACAGAAAAATCACTAGGTAGATGGAAAGAACAAAAAATAAAATCTAAAGATATTACCGATCAGTTAAAAAAATCTTTAGTTTACACTTAGTCACACTGTAGCAGGGCACACAATTGAAAATATATTTGAAATGCAGAAGTTTCTGGATAATAAAACTGGAAATAATCTATTATAGATACCAAATTAGTACCAACTATATTATACAGAGTATGTTGAGCAAGCGGACTAAAGTGTTGCCAAGAAACTCACCTGCTTTAATATTTGGTACTATATAGATATAGCTGTGTATCTATAAATTGAATAAATATATCTAGATGAATCTTACAAGTCAAAATTCTGAACAGAGCACCTGATCTTTCCAAAGATAATCTGACAGTTATTCTCCTTATTTCTCTGCTTCTCTTTTGTTTTCAACCACTACTATTTCTTGGGGGAAGGTTAAAAGGTATGATGCAATACTGTACTTTTCAATGATAATGTTTTATGTTTTCAGACTCAGCCCCCATAGCATATCTTCCTCAATAGATTTCCAACTATATTCAGTCAAGAGATGTTTTATTTGGTACACAGGGAAAAAAGAGACGTGAGTTTGAGATATTAGCCTGAGAATTATCTGAGCTTTAAAGGACAACAGTGGTTTTCAAAAGTACTCCAAAACAAAACAAAACAAGTTATCTTCCATTTTATAATTACCATGGTCAACCTGCAGCTTTGAAGAGAGAGAGAGAGCAAGACATTGCATCTGCTGATAGATTCTCCAGATAAGCCTAACATCTGGGGTTGGGCCGGGAGCCAGGAAGCTAGGAACTCTATCCTAATCTCCCATGTAGGCGACAGGGACCAAATTTTGGTCCACCATCTGTTGCCTCTCAATGCCTTAGCAGGGAGCTGGATCAGAAGCAAAGTAGCTAGGTTTCTAACAGGAACTCCAATATGGGATGCAGGTATTCTAAGCGGCAGATTTATCTCCTGGCTCCTGGCTATGGATCGGTGCAGCTCCAGTCATTGCAGCCAATTGAGGAGTGAACAAGCAGATGATAGAACTCTCTCTCTCTCTGCCTTTGCCTCTCTAAACTCTGCCTTCAAATAAATAAATGAATCCTTTTTATATTTTTTTTTTAAAGAAGCAATTGCCATACTTGGGAAGGAGTTTTCCTGGAGCTCACTTCAATGCTCTGCTACCTCACTTTCAAGGCAGTGAAGAGCTGTACTTCATACATTGCTGTAAATTGATTTCTGTTTGGAGCATGTATAACTCAAACTGTCATTTTACTTATCAGTAGAATGCACAAGACTAAAATATTGTTCATCGTTGGTTCCCCAGCTCTTAGGAAATTGTCGGATATGTAACAGATCAACAGTAAGTGATTGAATTAATTGGATTAAAATATTTAGTAGGAGATTTGTTATATGTGGGGAGATTTTTTTCTACTTATTTCTCAATCTCTCATTCTTCTTACTCCTTTAAGAGTGGATACAAGGCATAAGGAAAAAAGATAAAAAGTATACTTCCTGGAGCCTATAGTCCAATATTGTAAACTTAAAATATCTGTGTACAGGTAAATATTTGGAATTTTTAAAATTAAATAAAAATTCAGCTTAATACAGAATATGGGGAGTAACATGATTGGAAGAAGCCTTTCTAGAAAGGAGGTCTTTCAACTGAGAAATGAAGGAAGAGAAAGGCCAAGCCATGCAAAGAACTAGAACCATATGCTGAAATCTAAAAGTATATGGAAGGGAGCCAAGGCAAGATCGATCGTTCCAAGAAATGAAAAAAGCCAGTGTGGTTGGAAAATTGTTTCTGAAGGTCCAGGAAACCCGGGGGTAGTCATATACAGTTAGATTGCATCATGCTTAGTAGGATGATGAGAAGTATGGGTTGCTTCCAAATGCAATTAGAAGCCAATTAACTAAAACTTTTAAGTGAGAGTTATTTTCTCTTTTAAAATGTCATTCTGGCTTCTTTGTGGAGACAGCTTGCAGAAAGCAAGATGAGATGTATTGAGAAGAGTTATAACAGTTCTGTAATTACCTAGAGGAGAGAAAACAGTGAGTTGGTTGGAGGGGTGGACATAGAAAGAAGAGTACATGGGTTTATACAGAGTATATACAAGAGTATATATGGATATCGTTTTGATTTTGATTAGAAAAGACTTGAGAGTGGATTAGGGAGAAATATGATGTTACCTATGTTTTTGAGTGGAGCACCAAATAGTGTCTTTTTTCTATGGTAGGAAGATATGAGAGAAGATACTGGGGAGAATATCAAGGGTTCCATTTTAACATGCTCGGTTTGGGGTATTTATGCGATAACCAAAGGAGATGTCCAGTAGTCAGTTGTACACATAAACCCATTACTAGTGAAAGAGGAAACACTGGTAGTCCATGGCAAATGGATGATATATAAATCTCATCCTCATGGATGGTTGAGATTTCCTAGGGATCAAGACTGTAAGTGGTAAAAGAACATGATGGCTAAGTTTTGAGGCATCTATTAGAAGTTAAAACAAAGAGAAGTCCAAACAGACAAACTAAACTGAGATCAGAAACCTAAGATCAAGTCAGAACTACATGGTTCCTTCTTTAAGGGGAGAGTTTCAAGAGAAGATGTTTTACTTTGCCAAGAGCTGCTGAACAAAAGCTGTTGGAAACTTTTGGTGAAAAAGAGGTTTATTTCATAGCATATTCAATAACAGAATAACAGAAACCAAGGAATAACTGAATCCAGGTTGGATGGGCTAGTGGGAATTGGAAAGTTAGGAAGTGAACATTTGGGTATTAACATCTTTTGTGTTACTGCTGTCTTCTCTTTCCTTGCAGAGTCTATACACACACACAGATATATACAAATATACAATATAACTTTTAGTACACCAAACACATTTGCACTTTGATCATTGTATACTTGGTGCTGTATCTTCAGGAATTTTCAAAGCAGTTTATACAGAATTTGTGTGGTTGTACATGTATGTGTGTGTATGTGTATATTAACAGTTGCTCACATGTGATGTGTTCCATTTATGACTTCCATACTTTATTGAACCATTTTGGTTATGCCTTATCTTATTATACATGATGTTGCAATTAAATGCTGGATTTATTTTATTGAAAAGCATTGCTTTTTTAAGGTTTGTACAAATTTGCGTTTCTATCAGAAATGTAAATTGTAATCGTCCCCTCACAATTTGACCAGCTTTTGAATTATTTTCTCATCTGATAACTGAAAGCTGATAATCTAGCATATATGTATATATAAATGAAAAATGATATTCATCGAAAAGTGATGTCTGATATATGTACATATATAAACGTATGTGCATGTGTGTATATATGTTTGTGTGCATATATATCATTGAAAATTTGTAAAATTAAATTAACATAAAATTAAACATTAACATTTTAAAGTTTACAATTAAGAAAAAATTAGCACATTCACAATGTTTTAATATCACTACCTCTATATCAAGTTTAACATTTTCATCACAACCAAAGAAAACTATCTATCCATTAAGTAATAATTCCTCATTTTCCTATTCCTTTATCCTTGGACAACCATAAATCTGCTTTCTGTCTCTATGAACCTACCTACTCTGACTATTTTCTATACATGAAATCATACAAAGTCATTCTTAACTGGCTTCTTCCACTTTGCATCTGAGGCTCAAACCAGATTGAAGCATATGTTAGAATGTCAGTCAGTCCTTTCATGTGAGGTCAATATTCTGTCTTATGTATAGTCCAATATTTGTGTATATGCTGATTAATTAATAGGTAATTGCATTTTTCCACCTTTTGCCCATTAAGAATTGTGCTGTTGATGGATATTTGTAGATAAGTGCTTATTCTCAATTTTGGGGGTGCATATGTGTGAGTGGTGGTGCTGGATCACAAAATGTCTTTGTTTAGCTTTTAAAGGAAATGCCAAATGTTTTCTAAAACAACTGGATCATTTTACTTCCCATACATAATGCATTGAGTGTTCCAACTTCTCTACATCATTGTCAACACTTGCTATATCCTCTCCCTTTCTATTATATGGATTTCTTATGATTTCTTGATCCTTTTGTGGTATATGACCATGTTCAATTTGTGACAATTTATCAAACTGTTAATTAAGATGTGTGTTTTATTTTCATTAATATTTTACTATATTTTTATTTTTTGGTTAAATCCAAGTTTGAGAAATTCAGGGAGTTTCATGCAGTTAGCTCCATGACACAAAGCTCAATTAGGACTTCTTAAGAAAGATAAAAATCATTAAAGAAAGAAATGACAGTATGTTCCTAAAATATTAATGCACTTTACTTCAATTGTTTTGTGATTTACCAAGATACCCAATATTTCTCTGTAAGGTCTGCATGAAAAATAAAAGAGGTAGAAAAGAACCCTTTTTAGCATGGCAGGATTCTTAGTGATGTGCCAGCACTGGATTCAAAATCTAGGTGGAAATACATATAAAAAGGAAGAGCGTTAGAAATACAGTCAATTTAAATTTCAAGGATGATGATACAAAATTGCTTATCTTAAAAACATTTCTTTATCTTTTTTTACTATACATTTTCCCTTATTATATTTCCTCTGCCTCCTGTTATTAGAAATATAAAAACTATAAAACAAAAAAAGTTAAATCACAAATGTTTCTATCTGTTGTCGGTCCTTTCCTGTAGTAAACTGAATTTTGTGTATATGTATGTATGTGCATTTAATGTTTCCTTTGAAAAGCATAACAAGAGGTGGCTTTTGGTCTAGAGTTTAAGATGCTAGTTAAGACTTCTGCATCCCTTATCAGAATGTCTGTATTAAGCACTTGGCTCTGGGTTCTTCTCCTACTTTTTCCTTTTTTTTTTTTTTTTTTTGATTTAAGATTCACTTGTTTATTTGAAAGTCATATTTACAGAAAGGAGGGAGAGAAAAAGACAAAAAGAGAGAGAGATCATCCAATTTCTGGTTCACTCCCCTAGATGGCCGCAACAGCCAAGACTGGACCAAGCTGAGGCCAGGGGTTTCATTGGTGCAGGGACCTAACTACTTATGTCATCTTTCACTATTTTCCCCAGGTCATTAGCATGGAACTGGATAGGAAATGGAGCATCAGGGACATGAAATGTTTACCATATAGGGTGCTGTCATTATAGGTGATAGCTATATTCCTTATGCCACAAAACCAGCCACTGGCTCTGATTTCTTACTACAGCTTCCTGCTGATGGAGACCCTGGAAGTCAGTGGTGATGATACAAGGGTTTGTTCTGTTCCTGACATCCAAATGAAGAACATAGATTGAGTTCCTCATTTCCACCATTGGCCTTGGCCTTGAGTATTGCAGGTATTTGAGGAGTAAATCAGTGGGTGGAAGCTTTATCTATATCTCTTTCCCATTTGAATAAATAAATTAATTTTAAAAAATCAAACAGGTTAGCAAACAAAGTTAACCAAAGGGTACCCTGGTAAATATTTACCAGGTAAATACCTACCTGGAAAAGATACACCTCAACATGAAATTATTTCTCATTAACTTCATTGCCCTTCAGGCTCAGTTATGAAAACATTTATTCATGTTTGTTCTAACCCAGAAAAAGAGTGAGGATAGTGTTTGCACTTAGACTGTATCATGGATCCAATTTGTCTCAAAAAGTCACTTGTGAATGAATATTCTCTTTTGGATTTTCTCACTCATCCTCCCCTTAAAAGAAATGGTACTTTAAATTATTTTTCCAGTATGTAAAACTATGGCTTTTTTCCCAACTTTTGGACAAAGGACTGGTTCTAATCCATCAAAAACACAAAATCTAGCAGCAAGCCATATTATTTGTAGTCATAAAACAACTATTCTTATAATATGAACTCTATGTATCTAGAATTAAAAGACAAGCGTCTTTCCTCTTATTATCAAAGTCCAGATTTGTCATTACCCAAATGAAACAACTTAAGGCAGTGTTAACTCAGTTTGAGAGTGCTCCTTCATTCAATTTTTCTGTTCCTGCTTTCATTGTGTATTTTTTTTAACTTTTATTTAATGAATATAAATATCCAAAGTACAACTTATGGATTACAATGGCTCCCCTCCCCCCATAACTTCCCTCCCACCGGCAACCCTCCCCTTTCCCTCTCCCTACCCCCTTCCATTCACATCAAGATTCATTTTCAATTCTCTTTATATACAGAAGATCAGTTTAGCATATATTAAATAAAGATTTCAACAGTTTGCACCCACATAGAAACACAAAGTGAAAAATACTGTTTGAGTACTAGTTATAGCATTAAATCACAATGTACAGCACACTAAGGACAAAGATCCTACATGAGGAGTAAGTGCACAGTGACTCCTGTGGTTGACTTAACAAATTGACACTCTTGTTTATGGCCTCAGTAATCACCCTAGGCTCTTGTCATGAGCTGCCAAGGCTATGGAAGCCTTTTGAGTTCACCAACTCTGATCATATTTAGACAAGGTCGTAGTTCATTGTGTATTAATTGAATAGTCTCTTTGCATTCCATTTGTTAATGAATGGAATGTAAGCATTTTAGTTTGCTTATTCTTTCCTCTACAGAAAATTTTGTGAACATGCAAAGGTTAACAATAACATAAAGGTTAACTAACAAAAATGAAATTGCTGGGCCAGCACCGTGGATCACTTGGTTAATCCTTTGCCTGTGGCACTGGCATCCCATATGGGCGCCGGTTCTAGTCCCAGTTGCTCCTCTTCCAGTCCAGCTCTCTGCTGTGGCCCGGGAAGGCAGTGGAGGATGGCCCAAGTGTTTGGACCCTGCACCCGCATGGGAGACCAGGAGAAAGCACCTGGCTCCTGGCTTCGGATCGGCACTGCACGCCGGCCGTAGCAGCCATTTTGGGGGTGAACCAATGGAAGGAAGAACTTTCTCTGTCTCTCTCACTGTCTGTAACTCTATCTGTCAAATAAAAATAAATAAATAAATAAATAAATAAGAAATTGCTGTGTGATTTTTAAGGTCTACAAATTTATGAACAGAATGAGGAAGCCCTCAAGTTAAAGGCAGGACTGGAATTTAAAATGTTTTGATAGACATAAAAAAATTAAAGAAATCAAAGTAGAAGTGCCAAGGTAAAAGAAAGCATGGATTTCCTGGAGGATACAAGGTCCTAACTGCACCAACTGAGGCTAGTTGCAGGGGAGCAGCACAAGAGGGATCGAAAGGTCACTGCAAGGGCTTCTCCAGACCAATTTTCTTTTGCAAAATAACAAAAATCTTGACATTGAAATATACTCTATATTTTAGCACACCTAAGTTACTGAATTAGCAGACAGGAAAGATGCCAAATTTTCACTATGGTGAAATAGTTCATTTCTTTGAAATGTCCTTTTTCTTGAAATTCTATAAAACCTGTTTGATGTGACATTGTGCAGCTTAATTATGGAGAGTCTCATGAGTATGTTCTTTCTCTTGTCTCATCTTCATTCAAAGGATGAATAATATCAGCCAAAAGTATTTAAGGGTATTTCACAAAGTTTATGAAAAATTGAGTAAGGAGATACTTGCTCCATCACATTTATGGTAGCACTGTTCACAATATGAAAATATATAATCAACCAAGGTGTAGATCATCTACAGATGAATTGATAAAGCAAATATGGCATATATGCACAATGGAGCATTATTCAGCTATCACTTGCAGCAAAATGGATGAATCTTGAGGGCATAATGTTGACTAAAATAAACCAGACACAGGAAAACAAAACAAAACAAATCATGTGCTCTCCCTTGTATGGGGGAGCTAAAATTAAAACACACACACACACACACACAATCTGAAAAAAGAAAGTTGATTAATAGAGGCTTGGACAAGCTATATTTGGACAAAAAATGGGATGTCTGGTGTGGCTTATTAATCATGACGAAGATATTAATATGAGATATTAATATGGAAAATGAGGTGAGGGACATCTGGGAACTCTTTGTATGACTACCTCATGATTTTGGACTTGTAAATTTATAACTATTCTGCAATAAAATGTTAAAAAGTGTATTTTGATGTAAAAATACATATATGTATATATATTGTAAAACTAACAAAATCATTCTATCTTTTAAAATTTCTGTAGTATGCATTTTTGAAGACACAATAAATTAAGTATTCTTCAGTATGGTTATGTATGAAAAATTAAGTCCACAATAGCTGTTTTGCTGCTATTGGATGTAAACACAATGGACAATAGATAACAAAGGTGACTTTCTGAAAATAAGAATTTATTTTGCTATTGTGACAGAAAAATACCATTTAAATTTATTTATTATTCAATTTATTATTATGGAGCTTAGATAATTAAGACATTTTTGTGGCTATTATTGATTGTCATTTTCACGTCTGTCTACTTATAACAATGATCTTATTAAAAAGAGCTTTTGTTAAAACTAAACAGAATATAGCAGCAGGTTGATTAATTGTCTAATTATTGATATCAATCTAAAAGAAAGTACAATATCTTTGAGTAAAAGCTGACTTTACAATTTGAAATGCCTAAAAACTAAATTAAATATATTTCCTTGCTGAAACTATTGGATTATTAATCAGATATTTACAAAGGCCTGATCTTCAAGGCTTTTTAAATTACTATCCATCCAGTGTCTTAACAGTGTATTTTGCACAAAAAATTTGTTGCAAAATTAATAGAGTTTAGATAATTCAGATAGAAACTTCAAAAATATTTTGTATCTTAATTTTCTTTTCAAATACACTAAGGTTAATTGTGTGACCTACTGATAGTAGTGTTTCTCTTTTAAAATTTTACCACAGTAAGATAGTAAAATCAATGTAGTAAAAGTTGTCATAATTAAAACACATTTAGAATTTATCTTTTTAATATAGTTTGCTAATTGCTGTAAGCAGCAAGTTAGACAGACACAATCTGTTCCCTGGAAATTTATAATCCAAGGTTTACAATGCTGACACAGGTGCTGCTGAAGATATTCAGGTAAAGAAGTAAGCATTCAGTAGTTAAGAAGACGAATTTTAAGAATAACTAACAGTAAATAATGTTAAATACACGATCACTTGTATTCTGATGCCTCAACATTCTTGTCTTTCAAATACATCTCAAGTCACAAATGAAAACACAGAAGCATAATAATGACTGATAAACGAAGTTCTGTGCCTGATTGGGTGAACCACTGAGAGCCAAGGTGAGCCACCAACACAGAGCTGAGGCGAACCACCAACAGAGAACCAAACAGAAAATCTGGAAATTTCAAGGGAAAAAAGGAATTGGCTCAATGTGTCTTAGTGACCAAAACTGGATTAGTAATATGAATTAGCTTTTCAGGTCCAAGTAGGAAGCAAATTCAGTCACTATGGATCTGCTTTAAGTTCTGAATGTCATATATTCGAAATAACTCCCAGAATAATAATAAGGGAAGAACAGTAACTTCCAACAACTGATGGTAAAAATGATGAATTATCCCAGGATTACAAAGATTTATAGCGACCCTGGAGTAAAAGATCTATTTTATTTACTTTGTTCCTTTTGGGAAGTAGACATTCCTTAAAAGAATCAGCAGAAACAAAAATATTTATGTGCTTTTCATGTGCTTTATTGTGGTTGATATGTATATATTTCCCAAGTAATATAATTCTAAGTGGTTAAGGAGAAGAAACACACATTCATACAAAATTAAATAAACGTAAACATTCTCTAATTTATGACAGTTTGACTTACACAATTCTTCACCTTCACGCTGGGGAGAAAGTAGCATGCATTCAGTAGAAACTATACTTTGAATTTTGATCTTTACCCTGGGCTAATGATATACAGCTATAATATTTTCTTGTTATACTGAGCAATGAGAGCATTAGGGTCAAATAACTGGTACTCTACACTGTACTGTGCTGTCAGTGTTTCTTTAGATACTGGGGTTCAATAAATCTCATGAAATATTCAAAACTTCATTATAAAATAGACTTCGTAGTAGATGATCTAGTTATTCTGTCAGCTAATGCTCTGAGCATGTCTAAGGAGACTAGATTCAGCTCTGATATGTATGTGAATGGGTACAAGGGGACTTCAGAAATTTCACAGAAAAGTGAAATGAAAAGATAAGGTTGCCTTAATGAAAAAACTTTTGAAACAATATATTAAATGAATTTTCCACTTACAATACTTTCAATGAAGGTTGGGTTTATCAAACATAACTCTATTGTAATTTGAGGGTGCGGGGGTGGGGAGAGAGAAAGAGAGAGAGGACAGGACTTTGGTATGCTTAACAGTATTTAAGGTTCTTGTGTTGTGATCACAATGAGGCACTATTAAAACTGCTTTGCTATGCCCTGTTTTATTCATGGAACTCAAATCTTGAGCTTGGGGGAAGTGGATGAAGCTGCTTTGGAGGGACTGCTGAAATATTCCTGCTGGTTTTGACTCACATAGATTTGAAGAAAAAAAAAAAAATAACTTTTCAAGGCATCTTTTCCCGAACCACAAAAACATTCTCTTTCAGAGATCAGACATCTAAAAATGTGCTCAGTGTTCTCACTAAACAGTTGTTTATGGACTATGAATTCGATGTAGTTACACATTTAAAAATATGTAGCGAAATGTTAACCCTTCAAAAAATCAGGTTAACACTCATTTCAATTTGTGTATACTAAATAATCTCTTATGGATTTCCATATTTACCTACATTAATAAACATGACAAAATGACACAGAAAATTAAGAAAAATGAGAAAATAATCATTCTGAGATATATTTTAAATTATTTTAAAGAAGAATTTTATCTCCTTGTCAAACTATATAAACATGTCTTGCTCAATTTTCTTTGTGTGTCTTAGTTATATTCTAAATATTACTTAATATTTAATAATCATTTAATAGCAATGTTCCAACTGAGCAGATTATAAAATTTCATTCATATGTAATATTTTAAATTTGGACATTTGACATTTTAAAATTTTTTATTCTTTCTGAATAATTTATAAATATTACATGTTTAACTCAAAAGAGTTCAGAGTTTTTTCTGGGGCATCTCATTCACAATGGGGTGTACATTCCACAAAAAAAGTGATGATTTCAACAAGGAGCTTTCTCTAAATAATTGCTCGTGTCAAGTTGGTGCAAAGTGGCTTGTACATTGCTCAGAATTCAGTTAACATGTGTTTTCGTTTTCTTTTTAAAGATTCATTTATTTATTTGAAAGTCAGAGTTATAGAGAGAGAGAGAGAAAGAGAGAGAGAGGTCTTCTGTTCAATGGTTCACTCTCCAATTGGCCGCAATGGCCGAGCTGTGCCGATCTGAAACCAGGAGCCAGGAGCTTTCTCTGGTCTGCCACATCGGTGCAGAGGCCCAACGACTTGGGCCATCTTCCACTGCTTTCCTAGGCCATAGCAGAGAGTTGGATTGGAAGTTGAGCAGCCAAGACTTGAACTGGTGCCCATATGGGATGCTGGCCCTGCAGGCAGTGGCTTTAGCTGCTGCGCCACTGAAAACAGCCCAATGTGTTTTCAATTGTGTCAGTTTTAAGCAGTGAAGGCAGCATTTATGTGGTATTCCAGAACTCCTAGAGGGACATTAAATAAATTTTTTTTCTTGAATACAAAGAAGTCATTGGTAGTCACCCAATGATGGGAAAGGGTAATTCATAGACTAAATAAAATGCAGAAGCCTTCTGATGTATGCAAAACAATCTCAACTGTAAGTTTCCTTCTGTTTCTCTTCCAAAACTGAAATAGTAACTAGAAGAGTATCAATCACTCATCATATTTTGTTTATTATTAGCTGTGAGTTCCTTGAAGGTACAAATAATATTTTTATTCATGATAGGTACTCAAAAGTATGGCAAAATATAGGACAAACTGCTTTCCTGAATCTTTATTTTAGTAATTATGAATGTCTAAATCAATCCAAATACACATTTCATATGAATTGAGGAAAATAATTTCAAGCAAAATTATCATTAACTATATTTCAGAAGATAAGATAAATAATTTCATGATATTTTCATAGCATCATATCTCCTTTCTACTTCTGAATTTCCAGTTACTATATTTCCTTCAAGATCTAGATTGAATTAATCTGCTACACCATGTGTGTAATCTTATTTTTAACCATCATTATGTTTTATTTATACATAGCCAAGGTCTTTATTATTCTTCCCTCAGAAGTTAAGCTTCTTGATTTCAAGGTTCTAATATATCTATTTAGATTGATTTTAGTTTTATTCAAACTGCAAGAGCATAATAAAAATTAAGTATATATGTTAAATGCATACATTAATAAATTGCTAAATATTGTGACATATCTACTATTTACCAAAGCTAGCATTGGATGATGTAACAATATCCTTATTAAATAAAAGAACAATAAAATATTTATTGTCATTTATTTATATTTATTTATTTATATTCTGCTGTCCCAGAATATAATTTTTTAAAAATGTTATGTTCTGTCCCATTTACTTAATACAAGAAATTTACTCAAGTGAAGTCTATGAAGGTTTTAGAGTTTGACTTGCCCTTAGGAAAAACACCCAAAGCTATGGATATGATTTTGGCTTACAAGGTGCCTTTGTATCTCTTTTGGGATGTTTGTGTGAGCATGTGGGAGTGGCAAGGATTTGCAAGGGGAAATCCTATGACTGTATTTCTGGTCTGTTCTCTTGTATTTTTGATACAAGAAGACAGGGAAAAGAACAAAAATGAACATGTGGACTAACAGAAACCCAAAAAAAGGAAAATGGCATAGTGAATCCTTAACACAAACACATAAAGAACTATTTTATATTTAAATAGTCTATGTGTACTAATTAAAAGACAAAGTGGATTACAAAACATAATCCAAGTTTGTGCTACCTATAAGGAACTCTGTTAAATAGGAGATGGGTTGAAATTAAAAGGATGAGGAAAGATATATCATGTAAACACTAAACAAATTGTAAGAACTGGAGGTAGGCATTTGGCATGGCGGTTAAGACACAACTTGGGACACAATTTGAGCACCAAATCAGAATGGTTCGGTTTCAGTTCTCGCTCTGCTTTTGAGTCCAGCTCCCTTCCAATGTTCACCCTGGGAGGCAATAGTAATGGCTCAGGTATTCCAGTCACTGTCATTCATGTGGGAATTTTGGATTCAGTTATTTTCTCCTGACTTCAGTCTGGCCCACCTTTGAATGTTGCAAGCATTTGAGACATGAATTAATGAATGGGGAATCTCTGTCTGTCTCTCTATTCTTTCTCTTTTTGTCTCTCTATCTTTCATATAAAATGATCAATGAATACTTTTAGAAGAAAACAATAACTATATTAATATAAGATAAAGTAAATTTTAGAGCAAAGAACATGACAAACGACACGGGACATTGTATAATGATAAAAGACTCAATTCTCCAAGAAGAAAAAGGAATTCTAAATATTCATGCACCAAAGAACAGAGTTTTAGAAATCGGATGAAAAAATAGACAACCTAACAATTACATTTGAAGTCTTCAACATTCTTCACAGCAAATGATAGGGCCATTAATCTTACTTAATTACATGGAAGACATAGACAAGAAATAGAAATACAGATATGGATATGGAGAAACTCAACAATACCATTATCCAAAAGAGTCTAAAAACATTTATAAGGAACTCCATCCAACAGTAGCAGAATAAGAAGTCTTTTCAAGAGCTCACACAATGTATATAACAAGAAAGACCACATTCTGGCCTATAAAACAAGCTTCAAAAGTATAATACAGGACAGGAATTTGGTACTGTGGTCAAGATGCTGTCCTCATCCCATTTTGGATGGCCTGGGTTCAATTGCTGTCTTCACTCCAAATTCCAGCTCTCTGCTAACATGCACCATGGGAATTGGGTCCCTGACATTCACATGGGAGAACCAGATTGAGTTCCTGACTCCTGGGTTTGGTTTGACTCAGATTTGACTGTCGCAAGTAATTGGGGACTGAACCACCCAATTCTCCAGGTGTCTATGTCTCTCTCCCCTTCTCTGTCTCTCTGCATTTCAAATAAAAAATACTATTGAAATAATTCAGAATTGTATTTTTATTGAGTGTGTGACCAGAATGGAATCAAGCTAGACATCACTAATGGGAAAAAAATTAGAAAAATCTCTGCATCTTGGACACTACAAAAACACTTACAATCTATATGTCAAAAACAAATTTCAAGGGGAAATACGTTTAAAATACATTAAACCGAATTAAAATGAAAATGCAATATAACTGTTTATCTACAAATTTTTACTTATGTGACTTCTCTTGCTTCCTTAGTTTGATAAGTCTTATATTATTAGTTTTAAGGACCTATTATGGCATTCTAGGTTTACAAATTCTAACTTTATATTGGTAAATGTTTGAAACAAAAAGATTGTGACATTACAAAAAATATAAATATAAACATGCTACAAACAATTCTGAATTTCTTAATATAATTGTTTTAATAAAATATAAATATTTTCCTCAATTTGAAAATTATGTATTATATTATTTTTGTATTTAACAGAGAGAGATACTAAAAGACAGAGAGACAGAGAGAGACAGAGAGAGTGCAAGCGTAAGAGCAAGTGGGCTTTCTTTTGGTTTATTCCCCAAAAAGCCCCAGCCACGTGCGATGCTGGGAGCCAGCAACTTTATCCAGGTCTTTCACATGGATCACAGGATCTCCAACCCTGCACCATCACTACTACCTGCCTGCGTAACCTGCTACACCTCAATGCTGGCCCCAGATTATTCACCATAGTTTTAGGAATAATTTTATATTCATCAATTTATAATGCCAGAAAGTTCTTATGACCAATTATTTACACTTAAATATATATATTGGAGTTGGAGATTTATTCTATTGTCTATTGCAGTGAATTTACCATCTTGCAAGTTGTTTGGCCTCAGTAATAAAAGTTAAACAAGCTTTTTAAAGGTACTTTTTAGAGACTTGAGTTAGCTAGATTCTTTAAAAGGATTCATTTCATTAATTTTTACCAAAAAAAAAAAAAAACATACCATGTTGCTATGTTTTGAATATGTTCCATAAAAAGCACATGTTGGAAACTTATGTGTCATTGTAACAATAATCAATAGTGAGAATTTTAAGCATTTAAGAGAATTTATACCATTATCACTGTAGTGGGTTTGTTATCCCGTGAGTTAATTCCTTGTGAAAAGACAAGCTGAACCTCTCTTTGTTGAATGGCATGATATTATCGGAAGTCTCTTTGGTGATGCCAGTCCTTCTTTGTTGGACTTCCTATCTCCAGCACCAGAGTCAATAAATTTTCCATTTGTTATAAATTACCCAGATATTCTGTCAGTATAGCAGAAAACAGACCAAGACAACTACGCTGTAAGTTCTATTGTTATTACCCAGGTGGAAAGACATAGAGAAAACTGAAGAAACACCCCACAAGAACACGGCTGATGCTTCGGCGAATCTCATGTATGAACAGAGCGGCCTATTTCCAGGACTGTTCATCAGGCTCTCTGTAGCATTACATAAAAGGGCATTGGGTTCTTCTGAATAGTATTGCTTCATAAAGTGCCATTTGTTGACATTTCTCGATCTAAACTGCTAACTAGATTATCTTTCCATCTCACATCTATATTCACTTATTCACTAGTCTTAAAAGTTAGATTCCTGTAACTAAACTTAAAAAAAAAAACCCTCTGGATTTCATGAATTGCGGATATATAACATTCTTCTGGAACCTTGAAGACTCAGTGACAAGAATTTAAATTTGTCCATTTATCTATCTAGGTGATCTCCAGGTGGAATCTTTGCACATGGATTATCAGAACAAACAGTTTTACACAGTGTTCTGACTCCATAATTCAGTGAAATTTAAATGAATGCACAAAATCCTTCTATAAGGAGAGGAAAGAAAGAGAATTAATGGGACAACAGAAAAACTTAAATGGCTAAGCATACAGGCAGATAGATGCCACAGAAGAGAAAGGAGGGTGGGACACTGTTTGGAAAATATTTAGACAGAAACAACATGAATGGAGGAGAGAGAAAGAGAGGGAGAGCGAGAGCAAGCGAGAGAGATAGAGAGGTAGATTATGAGAGGCCCAAAAGTGGATAAAGTATTTTTATTCTAAAATCACTTCCTTGACAGATTGTTGAACATATTTATTTTTGGTCTTTATTCATGAATTTTAATTCAAGGTGCCCAGATGCCTGGAGACTTTAAAGAGCATAATGTCTGTCTCTCAACAAGACAAGGCATGTGGATTCTATTTCTGGTTGAGAACCTGAGGAAGTTATTTAGTCTGGCAGTGTTTCTGTGCAAAATACTAAGTGATTTAGGAACACTCAGCAAGTTACCACAACCACGTTTATTACCAGTTTGACCCTTCTTGTTTCCTTTTTTTTTTTAATATCCAAAGTATAAAGTAGAATTCCCTCCTATATACAGCCCCAGGGAGGAGACTTCTGCCCCCAAACCTTTAGCACAGACTTTCTGTGAACAGCAGCTTCTCTGCATGGGTGATCACACTAAAGAATTGCTGGGCTCACAGTTAAAGGAAACATGAGGGCTCAGAGAGCCAACTCGCTTATGAATAGACTTGGTCCTTGGCCCATGCTAAGGGCTGTCTTGACACACCCTGGTTGTCTTCCTCACCCCTTCAGCCAGGATGTCTTTCTATCTTCGGGAGAATTCTGAATTTTCCGAAAGATTTCCTCTAACAAAATCCTGTATTATTGTGAGTTTCATGCACTGAACTGCATTATCTTCCTCAGCAACATGGGTCATTTTTGTTTCTTGCAACCACTAGGTTTTCAAACATTGAAAAGCAGCTATGAGTATCATTTGATAAACATTCATTGAGTACCTTCTATGTGCCAGGCACTGCACTAAGGACTAAGAGCTTAGAAAGCAACAATTATAATAACCTCTTAAAAGTTCTCCTGGGGTAATATAGCAGGAAGAAACGTGAACCACAATGAAAATACAGCATGAGCCTGAGCAAGTGTGACCCTTAGATCTTATCAATGGTCAGAAGGGCTTTTGAGAAGAAGGGTGGCTGAACTGAATTATTAAAAGAAGATTATTTATTTAGGCAAAAATATAAGTAAACAGAGTAGACATAGGTAACCTACTCTGAGCAATAACAGGCAGTCAGACAACATGTTTTACAGGTTTCCTTAGTAAAAAGAAATGAATTTAGGGAAAGATCAGGTTTTAGGGGAAGCAGCTCATTTGCCTTGCCAGGACATCTTTGTCCCATTGGTATGAGAAGCTTTTAAGCAGATGAAAGCAGAGTAGGAGCACAATGAAATACATCTTCAAGTTTTATTTAATTTGTTAATGGAGTCATGCCCTTTCTTGAATTAGATTCATCCAATCCTTTAGCCACTTTTCAGATTATATAATTTGTCCTTTCCCCTCAGATATTCATTTGAAAAAATCTTCAGGTTATGTATATCAATACTCTGGAAAATCAAATCATTGAAAAGGGCAGGGAAATAACACAAAGAATGGATGGGAATGAGGTAGGAGAGAGTGGAAAGGCCCGTGGAACACTGGACAATGCCCACACTGCCTAAAGTCATGCACATTTCTAGTTTTCTAATAATTAATACACTCTGGCTGTGCAAATAACATCAGTGTGCTGAACTGGTCTGGGCCCACTTCCTGAGAGTGAATGCTGATCTGTAATTTTTATGAAGCAGAGATGCCAGTACTCAGCACAATAATCTTATTGTGGTGAAATAAAAAAAAAAAAACAGATTAGAAACATATGATCAGCTCCTTCACAAGAGTCTATGCTTCTATTATACTAGCTCACTCCTTAATTAATGCTGTACTTTGATATTGGCTGTATTTCTTACCTTTCAGTTGCAGAATCATATCTTCCCAGGCTGTGCTGGAGCAACTCATTTTCTAGGTTGAAATTCAGTCACTCAGTGTAATGGGAAAAGAATCTAATTTCTGGTAAGAATTGGCTTCCAGTTTAATTCTGCCACTTACTACCTTTTTAATCTTGTGAAAAAGAAATTTTCTCTCAGATTCTTGTATGAATCAGATCACAGTATGCTGTGTAAATGGCTCATAATTTTAAAATAGAAGGGCTGCAAATGTCACTCATCATTTTCTTTAAATTTATTTATTTATAATTATTGATTTATTTTTAGACCATCCATCTTCAATATTTCCTTTAGCAAAGTAAAAAAGCTGAATACATGGTTGACCTTGTGAAGTGAGTTTTTTGCTGTGGCTATTTGAAATTTCTATAGCTACCATTACAAAGTTATCATCCTGGACCTAATATCATACACATTCTGGATCCTCTGGCAGTAGAAAGGGATCTAGCTCTTTGGTAAGAAATAAATGGTCTGATTTGTATATATTCAATTTTATTTCCAAAGAAAATTTTAAGAATTCTGTAGTATGAAAACGCCACCAAAGAGTATGATGGATTCAGTTCTGACTAGATTAAACTTGTTAATTAGCTTTTTAATGTAAAGCTATATATTCAGGGCTGGTGCTATGGAGTAGCAGGTGAAGCTGTTGCGTGCAATGCTGGCATCCCATATGGGCACTGCTTCAAGTCCCAGCTGCTCAACTTCCAATCCATCTCTCTGCTATGGCCTAGGAAAGCAGTGAAAGATAGCTGAAGTCCTTGAGCCCCTGCACCCACGTGGGAGACCCTGGCTCCTGGCTTTGGATTGGCACAGCTCCAACCATTGTGGCTATCTGGGGAGTGAACCAGCGGATAGAAGACTTTCTCTCTCTCTCTCTCTCTCTCTCTCTTTCTCTCTTTCTCTCTCTCTCTACCTCTCTGTAATTCTGCCTTTCAAATAATAAATAAATAAAGCTTTTTTCAAAAAAGCTATATATTCTTGATATGCAGGCTTCACCTTGCCTATACATTAGAAAGGCTTGTCCAGAGAGTTTTCTAGCTGGAATTAATGAAGGTGGGAGGCTAAGAAGGAAATGTCTCACAAATATCTTGGTGAGGGAATTTACAAGACAAATAGGAATAATCAAAAGAAGCCAGCATAGTTGAAATTAGTTCATGTGGGAAGAATGGCATGAGATGCATTTGTTCTGCATATCCAAAGTTTTTTTAACCCTAGTCTGGGTCAGCTCTGGGCAAGGTCCTGGAAAGAGATTGATTATAAACATGGCCCCTGATGGAAATATGACAGATTATAAACCTTTTTTTAGTGCAGTAATAACTTCTATTTGTGGCAGTTTGGTGGGACAGATATCCTGAATAACTTCTCTTGTTTGAATCAATTTAAATTACTAACCTGAGCTGGTTCAAAAAAATAAAGCAAATTCAAAATCTCAAACAATTTGATGACAGAGTAGGAATCCTGGGAAGTAAATTAGTTGTCCCATTTGAAGGCTGCCTGGGGTACAGAAGACAAAGATAAAAACTTAGATCATGGCATGATGAGAAATCTGCAGAGACCCCCATATGGGTGCACACAAGCTGTACTCTGAGTGTAAGATCAACTCAACCCTTAAAGAGAGAGACAGAAAGCTTGTGTGGCTTTGAGCTGCATTGAAGAGATCTACAATGAATTCCTAATGCTATATGCCTTTCATGAGTTATTTTTTGATTTCACACAGATAGTCTGAACAATCTGAAGCTAAGAATTTAATTGCCAATGGCCCTTGATAAGAAATGCCCCTAGAGGTTAGTGGAAGAAATCACAAAGTCTCTCTGAGGACACATATCTCAACAAATTTACATAAGCAAGATCGAAAGGAAATGCTTCACTTAATATTAAAAAAAAAAAAAAACACACAAAACAGGGTCCCAAGAGTGGAAATTGGTAAAAACAACAAACTTAAATGGTCTCAAAGAGACTACAGATATTACAGGAAATATTAAAAAAAATTCCATCAAATTCTAAAAGAAATAAAGAGCATGAAAATGTGGCTAGAAAACTGGTGACTATGAAAACAAACAAAAAATGACCAATCAGATTTGAGGAAACATTTGGAAATGATGTGTATAGTAATTGAAATAAAAAATCCCATGGGCAAATTGATCCAGTAAATCAACACAGTTAAGGGTAGGAGGGGAGACAAATAAAAATATTGCCAGAGAATGATACCCAAGAATATCTGTATCGACAATTTGAAGTGTTTTTCTTGCGTACCCTTGATCTATCCTTGCATGGTTCTATCCTGTTTGGATTCAGCTTTTCCTGGGGCCCAGGAGGCTGGCTTTGCACTCAAGCGTGAGCTGCGTTGCTGAGCTAGGACTGGTTCTGCTACATTTCTGCTCTGCCCTGAGGTACAAGGGTGAGTGACACCAGCTCTCCTTGGTTCCCATCAAGGATCTGAACCATTGCTGTCCCTGGGTGGCTAGGGTGAATAGCAAGACTAAAACAGTCCTGTGCAGTGCTCCCTCCTCTTGCTTAACTGAGAGGAGAAGTTTCACCCTAGATAACCCGACAGGAATTTTCCCTCTGAGTTTTGCCTAGACTGATCTGTGACCCATGGGACAGAAACTGTGACTGAATGCTGACTCACTGTACCGCTCCTATGCACACAGTGGCCCAAATGCATTTCATGCTCTATCCTGTGCTGAGTTATTTTGAAAGCCCAAATAAATAGCCCTCAGTGGGAGGCTGTAGGAACCTAGAAAATCACATTTGAATTATTGTGTACTTTTTAAATGTACATGAATTAATATTTCCCAAAAGATCTACATTATTGTCACCTCATAATATTCTGCTAAATTGGAATATTTTTGTACTGTTTTATCTCCCTTGGCCAGAAACATTCTGGGGACAATTTGAAATCAGTGATAACATTTTGAGTCCAGAGTAAGACCAAGAAGCCAGACTCTAAATAGCAGATGTTCCTTTGATCCCTTGCAGACAGTAAAGAAATCTTTTTCAATGAATTTCTAAACTAACTTACCAACTATGCTGTAACAATATTAACCTACATCCAAAGAGGGTAGAATCGTTTATCAATTTATTTGCTCATACTCTGTATATATTTCAAATGATCAGTATAATTATGAGCTGTTTGTTTTTCAATATGAATATTTTCTAGTATAACAAATCTTTTGAGAGCTTGTGAACATATAGCTCTAATTATGAGGATCTATGTGAGTGAAACTATGAACATATATGTTTGAATAACATAATGTGCAATTATATGTAAGTGGAAATGAATGAATGACTGAAACATTTTAGCTTTAAAGAGTTCAAGTGGCTTTTGATATAATAGTGAAAATGTTTAAAATACATGCCATCCATTATGAGTTATATAAATAATCATTTTTTAATTTTTTCCAGGCATTATCTTCCATTTTACTATCTCCAATTAACCTTTCCATTCTTCTACTTTCGCTCAGCCCATCAAATAAATTTCAGTCTCTTCCAGAGGGGTAAAAAAAAAAGAACCCAAGCACTTAGGATCTGATATTGTCAAATACTCAGATGAATGATTTAAAATTGCTATTATTTACAGTAACTGATGACTGGATAAAGAAAATATGATATATATACACATGATAAAATAATACTCATAAAAATAAATAAAATAGATGCAACTGGGAGCCACTATGTGTAGTAAATAAATCAGAACTGAGAGAACGAGAGAGAGAGAGAGAGAGAGAGAGAGAAAACAAACAAAATTTTCTAGGTTAAGGAAACTCCTTGAACTTCAACAGAATGCAGAAAAACAATTTAATACTTTGATCAAGTAACTTTACACTGAGATGGCAGTAATTAAAAATCAGAGAGAAAGTATTCAACTACAAACTACATTAATCAAAATAGAACCCAAAATAGGGAGTGTCAGTAGTAGAATACAACAAACAGAAGAATCAATGAGCTTAAAACACACTGTAAAAGATAGCTAAAGAAGAAAAAAACAAAAATCGAGAAAAATGAAGAAAGCAGACATGCCCTTTGGGACCAGATGAAAAGCGCAAATATCTAAGCAAGTAAAGATCAATAAGGATTTAAGAATGCCAAAGGGGCAGGAAGCATAGTTAAGGAGATAATAACAAAAATTTCTAAACCTGGAGAAATATACAGCTATCCAGGTGCAGGAAGGTCAGTGATTACCAGATAGACTCACTCAAGTCTATGCCAAAATTTATTATAATTGACCTCTTCAAGGTTGAGGTTAAAAAGAGGGTTCTCAAAGCAGTAGGGAAAAATAATATGTACTAGGTTCCAAAATTGCTCAACTCTGAAATTTTCAACAGTAAATTAGCTAATATACTGAAGGAGAAGAAAGGGTGGTGCCCAAAAATGTAGTTTTATTTACAAATGACACTGTGTCTAAAATCCTTATGGAAAGCTCTTTTGAACTCTTTTCTTAAATTACTGCCCCCTTCATTGAATCCTATTCATTTTGGATAACGCTTAATAATAAAGCTTATTTGTAAAATACACAAATCAATATAAATTGGGGGCTTGCCATTGATTTTAACTTGTCACATTTCTAGGGAAAAGCAAAATCATTGACAATCATTGAAAGAGGAGATTTGAATTAAAATATATATTCTGTTGCAAATTTTGTGATATTTATAATATTCATAATGCTTTTAAAAGAACTCACTCTTGAGGCTTGAAATACTTTACAAAATCTCAAATTACCCAATGTTTGTTTTATAAGAATTAACTGAAGATGTTGGTTATTGTTTCTTCGTTATGTCACTATTTTTAAATGCTCTCTGGATTCTATCATTCTATTTTTAGTATCTTTCCTAGTTCTCCTGTTTTTGTTTCAAGTGGATATTTTTCTATTCCTTTACCTTTTCCCTAAACTTCACTTTTTAATTTTTCCTTCAATAAATAGGATGCAAGGGCAATTTGGGTGCAGCATTTGTCACTCCATTGATAGCCAGGGTTGAAGGGTTGATTTGGCTGATTTGGCTGGCCACTTGCTTCATATGCATCCCTCCTGAAACTGTGCCCTTAGACAAAGATGACTGTTAGAAGATGACTGTTCTTCCCTGCTAGAAGATGACTGATCTTCTGTGAAGGGTATACAAGTAGTTGCACTCCCCTGTTATAACCTTCAAACAGACTCTCCAGGTCCTTCAATTAAAAAAAAAAAAAAAACTTTTTATATACTCAATAAACGTAATTTTATTTCATACATTGATGTATTTCCTGTGACCCCTTTTTAATAAGCAGCTGAAATAATAGCTTTCCATAATTACGATATAAATGATTTATTTCTTTAAAAGTTCTTACAAAAATAGCTCTATATGTACTCAGTGGACTAAGGAAAATATTGCTAATAAGGACACACAAATGCTCTTTTTGGTGACCTTAGGCAACTTTTACAGACATCAAATACCAAAGGTGTTAATTAATTTTACTATTTCTAAGTTAGAAAATAATATTTATCACTTGAAATTTCAGTGTTTATTTTAATCAGTGCTGCATATGAATTAATACTAGGAAGAAATTAATACACCTGGAGGAGAGGAAAAGCAAGGTTGGGTGTGCCAGGCAAAGGAGCTGAAGTGGGCATTTTAGAATTACCATTGCCCAAGGAGTTTTCATTTTGTTTTATGTTTATACCTATGTTTCAGAAAAAGTCTTT
Source organism: Oryctolagus cuniculus (assembly GCF_051225735.1). Taxonomy (NCBI): domain Eukaryota; kingdom Metazoa; phylum Chordata; class Mammalia; order Lagomorpha; family Leporidae; genus Oryctolagus; species Oryctolagus cuniculus. Next base: position 95,478,253 of record NC_142871.1, on the reverse strand, counting down.
CCTGAATATTTTTTACTTCAGTCAATTGCTTTTCGCTTATGCATGCACAGTCTGCTCATTGTTTTTCTGTGTCAACTTTGCATCTCTGTGTAGTAGTCTGGTTCTCTCCCACTGGATTGGTAGCCAAGTTACATGCTCTCAGTCAAATCATGGCTCAAGTGTACTCATGCTACTATCATGTTACATCAAATAAAGACAGTTGTAAATAAAAGCACTATGAATATACCATTTGTGAAGAAAAAAAATGATTTTTCATTTCCCTGATAGCTAGTGATCCTCAGCATTTTCTCAAGTGTCTGTTGGCCATTTGAATTTCCTTTCTTGAAAAATCCCTGTTCAAGTCCTTTGCCCAATTCTTTACTGGATTCTGTGTTTTGTGGTTTAACTTCTTGAGCACTTTATAGATTCTGGATGTTAACCCTTATCAGCTGTGTAGTTTGCAAATGTTTTCTTCTATCCTATCAGTTACGTCTTCATTTTTCTGAGTATCTCTTTTTCAGCACAGAAGATTCTCAGCTTCTACAGCCAACTTATATTTGACCAAGGAGCTAAAACAAAGCCCTGGAAGCAAGGGCAGTCTCTTCAACAAATGGTGCTGGGAAAATTGGATTTCCACATGCAGGAGTATGAATCATGACCCCTTTCATACGCCTTACATGAAAATCTATTCAAAATGTATTAAAGACCTAAATATATGACAAAATATCATCAATTTACTAGAGAACATTGGGGAAACCCTGCAAGACATTGGCACAGGCAAAGAGTTCTTGGAAAAGACCCCAGAGGCACAGGCAATCAACGACAAAATCAATAGATGGGATTACATCAAATTGAGGTACCATCATGCCTCCAGCTTTACTTTTGTTGTATAAGTATGTCTCAGCTATTTGAGGTGTCTTTTGTGCGTGTATATATATATATATATATATATATGAAGTTCATATATATATTCATATATATATATGAACTTTAGCATTTTTTTCTAGATATGTGAAGGATGTTGTTGGTATTTTTATTGTGAGTGATGAATCTGTAAATTGCTTTTGGTAATATTGGACATTTTGATTATGCATATGCTTCTAATCCATGAACATAGAGATTTTTCTATTTTTAATGTCTTCTATTTCTTTCTTTAATGTTTTATAGTTTTCATTGTAGAGATCTTTGACACCCTTGGTTAAGTTTATTCTAAGTTATATGATTCTTTTTGGAGCTATTGTGAATGGAAGTATCTTAGAAGTTCTTTCTCACCCATGATATTTTCTGTGTATACATAACTATAGATTTTTCTGGGTTGATTTTATATCCTGCCACTTTACCAAGCTCTTTTCTGAGTTCCAACAGTCTCTCAATGGAGTCTTTTGGATTACCTATATAAAGAATCATGTTGTCTGTAAATAGGGATAGTTTGATTTCTTTCCTTCCAATTTGTATCCTTTTGATTTCTGTTTCTTCCCTAATGGCTCTGGCTAAAATTCCCAGGACTGTATTAAATAGCAATGGTGAGAGTGGGCATCCTTGTATGGTTCCAGGAGTTAGGAAGAATGCTTTCAACTTTTCCCCATTCAACAGGATGCTGGCCATGTGTTTTTCATAAATTGCCTTGATTGTGTGGAGGAATGTTCCTTCCATACCAAATTTGCTTAAGTTTTACATCATGAATGTTTGTTGTATTTTGTTAAATATTTCCATTTCATCTATTGAGATAACCGTATCATTTTTGTTATTCAGTTTGTTAATGTGATGTATCACATTGAGTGATTTGCAATTGTTGAACCATCTCTGCATACCAGGGATAAATCCCACTTGGTCCAGGTGAGTCATTTTTCCTATGTGTTGAATTCGATTAGTTAATATTTTGTTGAAGATTTTTGCTTCTATGTTCCTAAGAGATATTGGTCTATAATTCTCTTTCTCTGGAGCATCTTTTTCAGGTGTAGGTATTAAAGTGATGTAGGTTTCATAGAAGGAGTTTGGGAGGATTCCCTCTCTTTCATTTGTTTTGAATAGTTCGAAAAGAAGTGAAATTAGTTCTTCTTTAAATGCCTGGTAGAATTCAGCATTGAATCTATCTGGTCCTGGGCTTTTCTTTGGTTTCACCTCACTCCAGTTAGAATGCCTGTCATACAGAATTCAAGAAATGACAAGTGCTGGTAAGGATGTGGGGAAAATGGTACCCTGGTGTTGCTGTTGATTTCTTCTGTGAGGATTCGTTCTGAGAGGAGGAGCATGGTGGGGCAAGAGGCGTGTAGTCACCACACAGACCCCGGGAGTCGAGTGAAAGCAGGCCTGAGGCAAGCAGACTGCAGAATCATTTATTTCAGCTGCTACAGCTGCTTATATAGCCAAGACAGCCAATCTGGTCAAGGGGAGGTCTATGCCCTAACCAATCACAGCCTGTTGCCAGGCAGTTTCCAAAGCCATCCAATCACAGCCTGTTGCCAGGCAATTTCTGTTGTCAGCGGCCATCTTGGCATGCCCTTTCCACCTCCTTATTCTACCACACCCTGGTCCACTGTTGGTGGGAATATAAACTGGTCCTGCAACTGTGGAAGACACTATGGAGATACCTCAGAAATCTGAATATACACCTACCATATAATCCAGCCACCCAATTACTGGGAATTTACCAAAACCAAAATAACATATAAAAGAGTTATCTGTATTCCCATGTTCATTGCAACACAATTCACAATAGTTGAAATATTAAATGAAGCCAGTTGTCCATCAACTGTTGCCCAGATAAAGAAACCATGTATGTTAAACTGATCTTCTGTATATAAAGAGAATCTAAAATGAATCTTGATGTGAATGGAAGGGGAGATGGAGTGGGAAAGGGGAGGGTTGCGGGTGGGAGGGACATTATGGGGGGGAAGCCAATGTAATCCATAAGCTGTACTTTGGAAATTTATATTCATTAAATAAAAGTTAAAAAAAAAAAGAAACCATGGTTTATATACACTATGGATTACTACTCAGCTGAAAAATAAATGAAATCCTGTCTTTTGAAATAAGATGGATGCAACTGGAGATCATTATACTTAGTGAAATAAGCCAGTAGGATCTCTGTCCTTAATTTGTTGTACTATGCGAATTAACAGTAAAACTACTACCCAAACAGTACTCTATACTTTGTGGGTCTGTGTGGATGCAAACTTTTGAAATCTTTACTTAGTATATACTATGTTGATCTTCTGTATATAAAAATAATTGAAAATGAATCTTGATGAAGAATGGGATGGGAGAAGGAGTGTGAGATGGGATGGTTGTGGGTGGCAGGGAGGTTATGGGGGAAAAGCTGCTATAATCCAAAGTTGTACTTTGGAAATTTTTATTATTAGATAAAAGTTGAAAAAAAAGAAATAAGCCAGTTCTAAAAATACAGATATCATATATTTTCCCTGATACGAAGTAACTAGTAGAGTATCTGAAATATAATATTTGATGTGAAATAGATATTTCGAGATTAGATGATTGTTTATAGACCTTGTCTTTCCGTTGAGAAACCGTGTTTGCTTTTTTTCTTCATGTTATTTGTCAAACTCTTTTACTCAGTGTAGAGTTAACTATATTTTCATTATATAATCTGAAAATAGATTTTTTTAAAAATTAAGAGTGGAAATGTATGAGGGAGGAGGAGGAAAGGTTGGAACATGGCTAGGAGGAAGGGTAAGGTGGGAAGTGTCACTATGTTCCTAAATCTGTATATATGAAATACATGAAACGTGAATAACTTAAATAAAATTTCAAAAGGAAAATGATTTTTCATTACTGCATAGCATACCAATTTTCAGAGTCAAGTAGTTCAGATCGAAAGGACCATGGATAGATATCTTTGAAATCTTCTTAAAGAATACAGGAAATTGTGGATTTAGGCAAATATAATAATAATAAAATAATGCTGATGGAGCATGTTTAGAGTTTGTTCTTTATGTCATTTAAGAAAGCATTTTCTGGGGCCAACACTGTGGCATACTAGGGTAAGCCTCTGCCTACAGTACCAGTTCAAGTCTTGGCTGCTCCTCTTTTGATCAAGCTCCCTACCTATGGCCTGAGAAAGAAGTGGAAGATGCCCCAAGTGCTTGGGCTCCTGCACCTGAGTGAGAGAACTGGAAGGAGCTCCTAGCTTTGAATTGGCCTGGCTGCAGAAACTGTGGCCATTTGGAGAGTGAACCAGTGGATTGAAGCCCTTTCTTTCTGTCTCTCCCTCTCTCTATCTGTAACTCTACTTCTCAAATAAATAAATAAAACCATTTTTATAGTATTTCCTACTTAGATTTAGTTTGTCCTATTTTTTATCATTTTTGCATGTATCCTCCTTGGCCCAATGTGACAGTAAAATGCCAATGGAAACCAATTTCCTTCAGAGCAATGGACTGGAGCCATCAAAAGAGCTTCTGCAGAGCGCCACTCCAAGCAGAACACAGCACTGCAGAGTCTGCGCTGCAGCTGTAAGGAATTGGTGATCCACTCCTTTATAACTGTATTGAAACATATGATGTTTTCCTTTCCTATCTGCTTATAAAAATAGCACCATCTGTACTACCAAAATGAGTTCTCATTTACCTGCAATATGATCTACTCTTGGAGCTCTCAAGCAAAGCAAAATAATCAAAGAAAAAAATTATACATAAATGCAAATGAAATATCAATTTAGGCTTAAGAATTCATTTATTTGGAGATTAACATGGTAGTCTCATGATTTTTTTTCTGTGTGGGAATTTCTGGGGACTGTGAATTTTAACAGTGTATGGTGAAGGACTTTGAAAATGATCTATTTCACAAGGAGCATCACTATCTAAACACATTTGTTAATGCCTGAGGACTGAGCATCAGACCGTTTGGCTTTTTTTTTTTTTTCTGTTTCTCCAGGAAAAAACACACACATTCTTTCGTGAGAAGGAATTTCTTAATAAAATCTTGAAGAACAATTGCTAATATTTTATGAGGGTTTATTGTGATCTGGGAACTGCATTTGCAAAGGGATTTACATATAATGATTTTTCCAAAACTCCTAGTGTAAGTATCACTTTTTTTTTACTTCTGAATAAGAAAATAGAGGTGCAAGATGACCAGACTACTTTCCAAGGTTCCTCCAACAGCAGTCGGAACAATAGAAGTCTGAACATAGCTCAGGGCTCTTAATTTCTGTTCTGTCTAAATGAACAACACCCAAATAATTCCACTAACTACTTTTTTATTTTTTTATTTTTATTTTTATATTTTAGCCAGGCAGAGTTAGACAGTGAGAGAGAGAGACAGAGAGAGAGTTATAGACTGTGAGAGAGAGACAGAGAGAAAGGTCTTCCTTCCATTGGTTCACTCCCCTAATGGCTGCACCAATCTGAAGCCAGGAGCCAGGTGCTTCCTCCTGGTCTCCCATGCGGGTGCAGGGGCCCAAGCACTTGGGCCATCATCCACTGCCCTCCCGGGCCACAGCAAAGAGCTGGACTGGAAGAGGAACAACCAGGACTACTACCCTGCGCCCCAACCAGGGCTAGAACCTGGGGTGCCATCGCCGCAGGCGGAGGATTAGCCAAGTGAGCCACAGCGCCGGCCACCACTAACTACTTTTGGGAAATATTAAGCTTAAGATCAAGATACTTTCCTAAGATTAAGTAAAGAGACATTTTATTTCTTGTTTTCCTTTTTTAAATTTTTATTTAAGGTATACAAATTTCATATATACAATTTAAGAAACATAGTGACACTTTCTACCCTATCACCCCTCTCACCCTTCTTCCTCCTTCCTCTCCCATTCCCATTGTTGTTTTTTTTTAAAGATACATTTTCAATTAAATTTATACACATAAGGTTAACCCTACACTAAGTAAAAAGTTCAATAAATAGCATGAAGAGGGGAAAAACACATTTTTAAACAGTGATTTATCGATGTTATAGATGAAATCGTCAGAGGTTCATGTATTGTTTACAACAGAGCTAATGCTCTGGCAGTCTAAAGGTGATAGACTTGTAAAGTTAGAGAAATATCATGATGGGTTGTAACAATTCTAAGAAGCATTACACAGAACAGTAGCACTGTGCAAAAACAGGTGAGGTATATAAGCGGATGGATTATGGCATAGAAAATTTGTGAATCTCTGTTAAGTGCAATTTTAAAGTTTTTCAAGATTCTGAGGATTAACAGAAATATGTTTAACTTAGGCACTGTCACTGTTATACCTTATGGAACAAGGCTGAAGTATTGTCGCTTTCAACTCATGCAATTTTAGACAAAAATTTAGTATTTACAAATTGAGGGAACTTGCTGTAGCTGAAAATCAGGTCCAGTTTTATAGCAGTCTGCTAATTTGAACACTTACTGAGTTATTCTAGATTTGGAGAAAAAGGCTAATTTTTTTTCTGGCCATATATTAAAATTGTAATGTAGACTCTGCATTGCTTGTATTTCACCTTAGAAAAGACTGATGATCAGATGATCAGAGATGACTGGAATTGAAATTATTTCAGTGGATTGAAAGGCAGAATAAAAAAATACCTTTATATCTTCAGATTTTTCCTCCCTCGTTTATATCCATCAAAGAAAACATAGTTATATCCTTTTCCTTTTTAAATATTTATACTTCACTACTAAAGTATCCCAAAGAATAAAGCAAGTTACATACAAAGTTCAGCATCAGCAGTCTGAAAATACCCCAAAGCGCCTCATTGTCTGCCTAGCATGAAGCTTCCCCCTGTCCTGAGTGAATCAACAAAAATAAAAATAGAAAAATTTTCCAGAGCCAGTATATAATAGAATTTTCAAAGAAATTTGGTAGTCAAAATGTATTATTATAATCTTCGTCTTCTCGGGATCTGCCATCCAAATATGGGCAAGTTCACTGATGTTTACACTGACACACATGACACCATGTTTTGTTTTTTTTTTTCTGTTTTTTATTTTCTCTCCTTTTTCAGAAGCGTAACACTGGATTTTTCTGATTATCCTGTAGAAAAGGATAGCTCTGTTTTCTCTTCCTGATGGTCCTCAAGGAGAGCAGTACTCAGTCTTAATGCTTGGCATCTTACTTGCCCATTGTAATATTCAGTGTTCCCATGATGAGTCTGTGTGCACAAGAGTTGTAATAATCAGCTCAGATTCAGGCCTTGTTATAAACTTTTCCCCAAATGTCTTACAGTCTACAGGCTTTGTCACATGTACAGCTTCTGGACTTTCAATACAAATTTATCCAAAATGACCTTTTTTCTGCTTTACAAAATTAAATGCCCTTCAATTGTATTGTGTCTGACATTTCTGACTTTCCCTGAACTCCTTAGGTCAACTCTTAATTTTATAGCCCTCAGACTCTCTTATGTAAAATCTGAAGTATACTTTTTACCTACTTTCTTGCCTACCTTTTATCATACCATCCTAAGACAAGATACAAGTATCTTTCTTGCCTCCCATTTGGTCCCTCCATACATATTTCCATTGTAATATCCCTCTGTTATGTACTTTAATTTTTGGCAACTGAATTTACTTGCTGGTACTGTGACCTAGTGGACAATGTCAATAAGATGAGTAGTGGCTCCATGATGTTGTCAAACACCTCATCACCCTTCCGTCTCTCTATTCTGCCTTTAGAGCATGGTTTATTTATTTATTTAGAGCAAGTTGTTACCTGCAACTCTAGCCATAATAGGTGGTTCCCAGGAAGAAAGAGGAGAAACGAGCATGTAAATTGCAATATGTGTTTCAGAGTCAGCCTCATTAAGAGTTTTCTTGGAGATTCCACAATTTTCTTGTATATAACATTTGTTGCTCTAATTCTCAAGGGAAAAGCAAAGTAGTTTGGGAGAAAGTAAATTGACACTCTTGAAAGATAGACATCTCTGTTAGTAAGGAAGAGTAAAACAGAATGGATGTTGAAAAGTGATTGGCCTTATCTAATTTATTTTAACAAAGATAAATCAAGGTGTTCTCAGTGTGGGACTTTTCATGTATTTTAATGACTAGGGACCTTTTCTGTTTTGTTATCATTAATATTCCTATTGCATTGAATATTGAGTGTCATATAGATGCATTTCAGTAAATAACTCTTGAATATAAAATGAATCTGGAAATTAATGAGAAAATAATTTGTTATGTCATTCACTTCAAAGGCTTTTTTTTAAAAAAATGTTCAAGACACTTGAAAAACACAGATTAGAAAGACAATTCTTGTCTTCAAAGATACCATAGAGTCCTATCACAATAAGCACACAAACATAATTATAGTGTAGCATAAGTGATGCAAAAAGGAAAGCATTTTAATTTTTATTTATTTATTTATTTATTTAGAGAAAAGCAAAGAACTCCCATCCACTGACTCACTCCCTAATTGCATTCAAGACTCAGGGTTGGGCTGCAGTCAAAGTTAAGACTAGGAACTCAGTCCAATTATTTGATTCATCACTGTTGCCTCCTTGTGTCTGCAACAGCAGGAAACTGAAACCAGGAGACAGAGTAAGATATTGAACCCTGGTACTCAGATGTTCACGGATGTCACAACTGGTGTATTTAACTGTTAGGGTAGATGCTTACCTTTCTGAAAGTAATCTTAAACATGGGCTCATTTTCAGGGCACAAATGAGTGACAATTTACCTTGTGTTAGATTAACAAGAACATATTTGTGACGGGAAATGTACTTAAGCACCATGAAGACCAAATCTACAGGTGTTTTATTTACAGTCATGTCCCTACATATTGCTTATACCTTTGTATATTGCACAAAACATTGTGCATCTTAAGTGTTCAGTAAATATTGTTTTAAAAAGTAAATGTTAGCCAAACCAAGAAAAGGCCACTGGAGAGTATATGGAAATCATGTCAATGTATGGTAGCAATAAGTGTTAAGATGTGGAAGGGTGAGTGCAGATATGTTCAAGAGATTGGTGTGTTTGAAATGTAGAGTCCAAATGAGAAGTCTGCGTAAGTTGAGATTAGAAAATAGGCGGAGGAAAATCATGAGCTCGTTTCCATCATGAGCAAATGGAAAGTTGGCTGATTGAAGGATCTTAACCAAAATATTAATCAGTGGAATATATTCTTGTCAAAAATAACTCATGTGCATGTGTTAGAATGAATAATGAATTGAACGAAGTTGAGGATGGATATTTGAACCATAAGGAGGCACAGCAGCCAGGAAACTGGACAAGACACAATAGGACTTTGAACAATTACAATAATGGCCGTAGAAATGGAATAGGAGGGAAAAGATGAGCTAGATTTTCACTTCCTCTGTCTTCACCCACGTTGTACACTAACATAGTTTATCCTGTCTCTGTGCTGTATGCTACTTCTTCTAGTTTCCTTCCTTCTTCTTTCTGTTTTCCTGTTAATTCTAGCATCTTTTACAATTTGTAAAAAACATTTGCTCTTCTCTACACTGAATTTAAAAAAAAAAAGATTTTTGAGCTATTTAAAAGAGGTGCAGTGAGAGAGGGAGATACAGAAAGATAGATATGTAGATAGATAGATTGATCGATCGATCGATCTTCCATCTACTAGTTCACTCCCCAAATGGCTGCAACAGCAGGGACAGGGCCAGGCTGAAGCCCAGAGCCAGCAGCTTCTTCCAGAGCTCCCATGTAGATGCTGGGACCCCAAGCACTTGGGCATCCTTTGCCGCTTTTCCAGGCACATTAGTAGGGAGCCGGATCAGATGTGAGGCAGCTGGGACTCAAATAGTGCCCACAGGAATGCTGGTGTTGTAGGCAGTAGCTTAACTTATTGCATCACAAGGACATCCCTCTAACTTAAATTTGAATAAATCTCTCTTATAAAGCACATTTTCCTTTCAATATATTACTTTTAATATTATACTTATAATATTATAATATGGTATGTTTTTCCACTTGATTTTAGGACCCCTCATCATAGGAATTAGTTGTTATTTATCAATTTCTTGAGATACGTGAACAAATCAAGTACAATGTGGGCAGTCAATAAATGTTTACAATTTTATAGAAAACGTGCTACATTAGGAGCTCTGAACTTAGATTTAGCTCATTTTGACTAAATTATTTAATTGATGACCTAGTTTAACAATTCCATTTCTGGTCAGCTGCCTGCCAGTGTAAGGAGCATATGATGCTCTTCTTTCCTCAATATGTTTATTTAACAAACACTTACTGAAAATTCATCAATTAGCCATTCTGCTTCAATTTGAGAATATAAATATGAATGCAATATGGCCTCCAAAAAGGAGGATTTAATAATAGGATTTCAAAATAGTGTGGTAGAATTTAGAGGGAGGAAAGAGAGGGAGAGAACAACAGAGAGGGGAGTAGGAATGTTTTATAAATCCTGCAGAGAAATTTGCATGAGCAAAGCAACATAAACATGGAAGAACATGGTCGTTTGCAAGTACCTAATACTTTGACCTGGCCCTCACATGGGATTGAAAGAGGCAAATGAGAATCCTTGACAAGAGCGGTAGACAAGTGTGGTATTACTCACAGTGTCAATAGGCACTAAGTTAAACAAATGTTCACCAATGGATGAATGGCTAAACAAAATGTAGTTTGTAATGCACTGGAATTTATTCATCCTTAAAGGGAAGGCAATTCTGATATTTGATACATCAAAGAATCTTTCAGACATTATGCTAAGTGAAATTGACCAGTCATAAAAAGACAAATACTGTGTGATTCTGCTTATTTGAGACAGCTAGAATAGTATAATTCATAAAGAAAGACAGTGGAATGTTGGTTGCAAGAGGCCAGAGATGGAGGCAGAAGGCAATGTAATTTAAGTATGTAAGTTTCCTTTTGGAAGATGTAGAAGTTCTGCATATATAGTGATGATGGTTGTACAACAATATGAGTTCCAGAGATTGTATTATTATAGATGCATAAAACATCAAACTTTGTTATTTTATATTATGATAATTAACAAAAAAGAATGCTCTCTGGTTTTTCAGAGTCTGCATCTGACCCAGAGTCTGCTACCCACAAGCTAAGTGCATAAGCACGTAATTTAATCTATCCCTTTCTATTCTGTTTAGCAAATGGAGACATTGATAGTCCTTGCCTTAGAAGTCATTGTTCAAACAGGTAAAATATGTAAAGCTCTTAAAATAGACCTTCACTAGTTGTAAATGCTCAAAAAGCTTTTAAAATATCATTCAAACGTATCTTCTAATAAAAAATCAGGGAAACAGAAAATTACTAAAAATTTGAGTGATTTTAGGAGAGATTCTTTTATTCAAGTCTCCATTGTGAATTTTACAGATATTTCTCATATATAAATTTGTTTCAATTTAGACAAATATGGGGCTGGAGCTGCAGCGCAACAGGTTAACACCCTGGCTTAATGTGCCGGCGTCCCGTGTGGGGGCAGGTTAGGGGCCTGGCCCCTCTGCTTCGGGTCCAGCTCTCTGCTGTGGCCTGGGAGGGCAGAGGAGGGTGGCCTGGGGCCTTGGGACCCTGTGCCCAGGTCGGGGGCCAGGGGGAGACTGCTGGCTCCTGGCTTTGGGTTGGCGCAGCTCTGGCTGTTGCTGCCAGTTGAGGGGTGAGCCATCCAATGGAAGACCTCTCCTCTCTCTGTGTGGCTCTGACTTTCAAATAAATAAATATTTTTAAGTCTTTTTTTTTGACAGGCAGAGTGGACAGTGAGAGAGAGAGACAGAGAGAAAGAGAGAAAGGTCCTCCTTTTGCCGTTGGTTCACCCTCCAATGGCCGCCACGGCTGGCGCACTGCGGCCGGCGCACCGTGCTGATCTGAAGGCAGGAGCCAGGTGCTTCTCCTGGTCTCCCATGGGGTGCAGGGCCCAAGGACTTGGGCCATCCTCCACTGCACTCCCTGGCCACAGCAGAGAGCTGGCCTGGAAGAGGGGCAACCGGGAAAGAATCCAGCACCCCGACAGGGACTAGAACCTGGTGTGCCGGTGCCGCGAGGAGGAGGATTAGCCTATTGAACCACGGCGCCGGCCTCAAATAAATAAATCTTTTTAAGACAAATGCTATTTTGGATGCTAGGTAACTGTCATCCATCTGTAGAATTGATTTCAGGGTTCATTTCAGCACTCCTGGTCTCTCACGGCTCTGTGATATTCTTTTATATATATATATATATATATATATATATTTAGTTATTTGAGAAAGAGAGAGAAGTAGATACACAGATAGAAGATGGAAAGAGAGTTCTTACTCACTGGTTCATTACCCAAATGCATACCATGGCCAGTGTTGGGTCAGCGATGTAGTCAGGAGCGAGAAATTTTTTATTTTTTATTTTTTGACAGGCAGAGTGGACAGTGAGAGAGAGAGATAGAGAGAAAGATCTTCCCTTGCCGTTGGTTCACCCTCCAATGGCCGCCACTGCCAGCACACTGCAGTCGTCTCACCCTCCTGATCCGAAGCCAGGAGCCAGGTGCTTCTCCTGGTCTCCTGGCTGTGCCGGCGCTGCAGGTGGAGGATTAGCCTATTGAGCCGCGACGGTGGCCAGGAGCGAGAAACTTAATCTGTATCTTCCATGTGGTTATCAAGAACCCAAATGCTTGAGCTACCACCAGTTACTTCTTGGATCAGGCACTAAAATTATGAATTTAACCCAGGTTTTCCGATGTGGGTTGTGGGTATCCTAACCACTAGACCTATTATTAAGCACTAGACCATTATTAAACTAGAATCAGCTATTTTAGAAAACAATGACATGTCTCTATATTTTAATCTTCTTTGGATATCAAAAGAAAACTACTTTCCAAACAATATCTGAATCCTTTATAGTTATTTTGACAATAAATATTTTTAAATGATAGAATGAGAAAATTATTATAAGGATTATTTATTCATTACCATAGTTGTTCATTTTTGGATCTTGTATAAAAAATTCACTCTGCTTGGAACTGATAAAACATACAGGCTATGAGAATAATCTTTACATTCCTAATATCTGCTTTAAACATACGTTTTCTCACTGAATAGTTTTATGGTCCACAAGATTCATTTTTTAATCTTTAATTGTGTAACTAATACCAAATAAAAGCATATTTATGTTTTATATGATTAGATATGTATCTACAGCAATATTTTCTATTCATCCCTCAAGATGGAGTACATTTTTCCAGTTGGTCGCATCAGATTTAGCAATATGGCTTGCCTTGACTAAAAGTATGTAGTGAAACTATGTGTTTAATTTCTGGAGATAAGACATAAACAACAGCATATGGATTATCCATGACTTCTCTGTTTCTTGTGTTACAAGAAAAGACAATGAAGATAGACGCTTTGCCACACCATTAAGTCCTGGGTGAAGACAATGTTTAGAACAACAGCCAACTGAAAATACATACCTGCTGTTAGCAAGAACTCCAGCTTGGCTGATTTCACATTTAAAAAGTAGAATAGAATAATATGTAATAGAAAACATCAGATTGTATTAATAATAAAGGTGGATATAGGTTTTTGAAGTTTTTAAATTGAGTTTCAGAGAAAGGGAGAGTTGGAAAGAGAGAAAGCGAGAGTGCCCCTAACTTGTGGTTTGTGCCAAAAATGTCTCCACTGGATAATACAGGCCAAATCTGTGAGTCAGAAACTCATTCCAGTCTCCTATGTAATGGTAGTGAACCAATTACTTGATCCATCACTGCTGCTTCCCAGGGTCTTCATTACCAGGAAGCTGGAGTCAGGAGCTGAAGTGTGGAGTTGAACTTAGGTATTCTGATATGAGACATGGGTGTTATACCCACCAGGCTAAATGCCCATTTTCAAATTTTTGTTTTAATTTCAGTTGTGTTTGTGTGCATGTGTCTTTACTAAGCTATGTTGGAAAATGTATTTCTTCTAATGATATAATTTTTAACTTTTATTTAATGAATATAAATTTCCAAAGTACAGCTTATGGATTACAATGGTTTCACCCCCCCACACACACTTCTTCCCTCCCACCCGCAACCCTCCCCTTTCCCACACACTCCCCCCTTCCATTCACATCAAGATTCATTTTCAATTCTCTTTATATACAGAAGATCAGTTTAGCATATATTAAGTAAAGATTTCAACAGTTTGCACCCACATAGAAACACAAAGTGAAAAATACTGTTTGAGTACTAGTTATAGCATTAAATCACAATGTACAGCACATTAAGGACAGAGATCCTACATGAGGAGTAAGTGCACAGTGACTCCTGTTGTTGAAGTTCACCAAAATGAAGTTTTAGAAGAAAGAAGGAATTATATTTATTTATTTACATTTATGCATTTATTTGTTATTATTATTTATTTCTATTTTTATTTATATAAAGGGAACGAATTTCATTTATTTCATTCATACAGTTTTGTTTTTTTTTTTTTTTTTTTTTTTGACAGGCAGAGTGGACAGTGAGAGAGAGAGACAGAGAGAAAAGGTCTTCCTTTTGCCGTTGGTTCACCCTCCAATGGCCGCCTTGGCCAGCGCGCTGCGGCCGGCACACTGCGCTGATCCGATGGCAGGAGCCAGGAGCCAGGTGCTTTTTCTGGTCTCCCATGGGGTGCAGGGCCCAAGCACCTGGGCCATCCTCCACTGCACTCCCTGGCCACAGCAGAGAGCTGGCCTGGAAGAGGGGCAACCGGGACAGAATCCGGCGCCCCAACCGGGACTAGAACCTGGTGTGCCGGCGCCGCTAGGCGGAGGATTAGCCTAGTGAGCCGCAGCACCGGCCCTCATTCATACAGTTTTAAGAACAAAGTGATTCCTCCAACACTACAATTCCTCCCTCACTCTCACTCTTCTTCCTCCTTGTTTCCTTTTCAATTTTTTCAAAGACATATTTCAGTTTACTTTAGAATCACAAGCTTAACCATTCACTAAAAAAGAATCCACAAATAGTAAGTGGAGAAACCACTATTCCTCAAGAGCATGAATGAGTTTTATTTCTGCTGTTACTTTAGAAAGCAAGCAGAAAGTGTGATTAATTCATATAATGCAAAGTATAAATAGCCCATGTATTTCAGACAACATGATTTACCTCAATTCCATTAGTTCAGTCACTGTTTCAATAATTAAATTTTACATTTGTGTATTATAAATGGGTTTTCATACCCTTTAAATGCAATGTAGCATGCCTTTTGTCTCTTGACTTCAATTACTACATATGATTTCAGGGATTCAAATGATGCAAATTAAAAACAACATGATCTACATTTTCTTCCTTCAATACACATGTTGCAGAATAGCATAGATGGCTTTTTGTCAGGGCCATGCAGAAGGGGTGCCTATCAAGGAATTTGAAAGTACCAGTAGTAGCTGTCTTTGGAAGTTCTTTCTATACCTTAGGTCTTAGAATTTTTTTTGCGGGGGGTGAATAGGTTTCTGGTCTTCAGCAATGAGAACATGCAAGCTTCTATCCTTGCTCTTCCTCTATTCCCTGTACTTTCCACTATTGACACCACTTGCTTACATAATTTGAGGGCATCCTGTTTTCAGTTGCTTAGCAGAAAATGCCAATTGCTGTGCATCCATTTTCCACTTCTTAGTTATTTAGGGCATGAAGCTCAGGGGAGAGAATGTAAGGAACGCATTCTGAATGAGGCTGACACAGCAGAAAAACTAGGGGACTGAGAGTCAGAAGATAGTGGCCACTGATTTGGGCAAACCACTATCAAATCCACTCACTGTGTGCAAATGCTGAACAGGGCACTGGACAGCATCTCACCAAGGGACAACATCCCATGTAGCTGAGACGCAGGTCTCCATGTGGATGAGCTGAGTTGTCTCTGTGACCTAGTTCTCCCTGTATCATGCAGGTCTAACCACCTCCCTCTGCTCTGCTTAGGGAAAAAATCATTGAGCCAGAACCAGACAGGAAGTATTCTATTATTTATATAACCATTCTGATGGAAAATCTAGTATGATCACAGCTCCCATCATGCAGGGAAATGTGTACTTCAAGGCAGCACACATAGACTGAAAGATTTATTTTATACTAGACTCACAGAAGAACACAATGTAAATGAAGATGAAGGGAGAATACATCCATTCCTATAGACAAGGATTTGGGCAGACAAATAGGTAATTATAGTACCAAAGAACAAGAACTAAGATATTGCTGTCCATAAAGTGCTGTTGAAATGTTTATTAGTAGGACTTGTACATTTGCAAGTAAAGTAATTCCACAAATCTCCAGTTCTATTTAAACTCAACATCTAATACCCCATTTGAAGATAAAAGAGCCTCGTATTAAATGAAATACCAACGAAGTGTAAGGAATTAGAATTACATAAATTTTTGAGTTCAGGTAAGCTTGCATTAACATAAATGGCTCTTGTAGATCCTAATCATTGTTTATAAAATATGCTATTTTGTTTACCAAATTGTATACCATATTATGACACTGTTCTTCCTTTTCAAGTGCATCACTTAAAGTGAAATTAATTACTTTGGAATAGTTTTCCATAATTAAAAGATGTTTCTGAAGCAGAAGCTATCTTCAAAATGTCCTGGAGAGATGTGTTAAGAAAAACTTATGGATAGTTTTCTAAAATTTTGACACCAAAATAAACTTACCTTTTAATTCAATTTTCCATTAAATCTGTAATGTACCTTTGTACAAGCAAAACTTCTTAAAGATTTATTTATTTACTAGAAAGACAGAGTTATAGAGAAAGAGAATGAGAGACAGAGAGGCCTTTCATCCTCTATTTCATGCTCCAAGTGGCTGCAACACTGGAGTGGGGCCAGACCAAAGCCAGGAACCTGGAATATCAATCTTGTCTCCTACATTGGTAGCAGGGGACCAAGTACTTGGGCCATCCTCTGTTGCTTTTCCAGAAAGCAAAAGTTCTCAGAAGTGGAGCAGCCAGGATTAGAGCTAATGCTCAAATGGGATGCTGGCATTGCAGGAAACAGCTTAGCCCACTGTGCCACAATGCCGGCACCAGTGCAAACACTTTTCAGAAGTCCAATGCTTATCACAGACTCAGAACAGAATGTCCAAAGATTTTATTAAAGGCTGTGAAATAGAAACAAAAACATGCAACTGAAGTCCAGGACAGCACGGATTGTTGTCTACCTTGTTCCCTGCTGAACCTTACATAAAGAATGCTGTTTGGCACGTGCTATTGCCTAAGAGAGTGTTGAATGAGTAACCCAGTAATTACAAGTTAGAGAGTAGCATCACTTGAAATAATATAATTTTAAATCACCGTGCATAGTTTTACTTCATCCTGGATGCTTAAAAATTTGTGGCCTGGAGTCATGATCTTTAGAGGGTTTAATGTTACATCGCAAATTTAGGAGTTCTTCAATTTAGCATCTTTTAGTTGTATTTTGAGTTCATTGTTACTATGCATCTCCTTATTCATATTCTTACCCCAATTATTCATTTTCTCTACAGCCCACTAGGCCTACTTAGTGTCTATCATATTGAATGTTTTTCAGATAAAAATAAAAAAGCCAACGTGTGAGTGGGAAGTAATGATTTCAGAAATTTTGCTTATAAAGGTCCTTCTGGAAAAGGTTGAAATCAAAATTCAGCCAAGCAGATACCATTAGAGCTTAGATTATTTATTTTGAAATTGAAGAGAAAGGAAATATGGAGTAAGAGTAAAGAAATAAAATACAAAATTCATCTATTGTGGCAAAGACTTGGGTTTTAATTTTTTTTGAGGTGAGAAATAAGATGTGAGGGCAGTTAAGTTCTGGATTTCAAATAGTAGAAGAGCTGCGTATTCTATCTAGTGACAATCATTGTTTTGTCTTGATTTTTAACTCTGCCACTCTAGAAGGGGTGAAAAATAAAACAGTATTAACATTCAGATTAAATTAAACCTATGTTTAAACGTCTGATTTCACACTGCTATCTACATGACTTCGGAAATACCAAGTCAATATTTTGTCCTCATTCAAGATAAATGATAATGACTTTCAAATGGGGTCACTGGGCAGAGTGTGTCTAAGTCAGATAGATAGAAATCCATACCCATACACAGCAAAATGAAATGTTACAACAACAAAGCAGAGATTACTTCACAGAAGAGATTAGCTGTGAATGAAATAGATTAAAGGCAAAAGAAATAAAATTACACTGTAAATGACTTAAATATAGAAACAGAGATAAGGTAATAATATCTAAACATAGAAGAATATAAATGTAAATCTGTAATTTATACCCTCAACCAACTCATAACAAGCTTGAATGAGACTTGAAAGTACTTTGAAACAAAACAAATAACATGTACCACTAATTAAACCTTCAATGAAAATATCATAATACATTTACACTATAAGAATTAAACTAAACCCGGAAAAAAACTAATTGAGGCTCAAGACAGAAAGATATTAGTCAGTATGTAAATTAAGCAGATTTTGAATATATAAAATAAAATACAAAATAATAATAAAATCCTGAAATACAATAGAGGAAAGCTAGGTCATTGTTACCAAGATTAAAATTTTTTAAGATTCTAGTACAGATTGGGAAAGTGGTAGAAGTAATGATTAGTCTTAGGCTTTTCACATAATTAATAATGGCAAATTATATGCATAATTTTAGAAAGACTAGAAAAAGCAATTGTAAGGGAAGGAAAACTGAATATTCTAATCCGAAATAAACCCCAAAATAATGAAAGATTGACATTGTAAGTGTAATAAAATAGAAGAGATGAAAAAATACATACTTTTAAATACATAAGATTAATAAATGTCTATTTAATTAAAATAATTCCCAACTTAAGAAGAGATTATTATACAGCATTAAAGAAACAAGGTTGTCAGAGAGTACTACTAAGGAAATAAAATCCATGTATACTGTACAAGTATACAAGTATATACTGTGAATAAAATACATACTGTATAAAAAGACATATCAAAAACATAGAAAAATAGCATTAATATTAAAAGTTTGGATAATGATTTAACAAGGAAATCCTAACTAGCAATATCCAGTATGGATGACAATATTACTATAGGAGGATAAAAAATTAAGAGGACTATCAGAGAGTGATAAAACTGATCATTAACCATTAAAATATTGTAATTCTGATTGATAAACCTGAAATAACTCAGGTACTCTGTCTTTTCCCAATGCAGGAACATACAAATCCATAATGAGGTGTGAAATTTGAACACAGCATATTCACTCAGTAATTATTAAACTAAAGAGAGAACACAGAGGCACTGTATACATCTAGAGATCATTTAATAGATACATATAGACAAACATCTATGGGAAAATACACACATGGATCATTAACAAAAATCAACCAATAATTAAGGTACAGAGCTAGAATGAACTTATTTTCATTGCATTTGTGCAGATCTCATGTACGGACCCTAGTTTAATTAAGATACATAAAAAAGGGATAATTAAAATTATAATTTAAAGAAATTTCTTAATGACTCACAAGTTGAGTGTCACATTTTATAATATAACAAATTATAATGAATTATTAAATGTAAAATCTTATATAACATTGCTTCAAAGAAAATTCCTAATATTTAAAGACTAGATATCCATATTAAGACAAAAATAGCAATAATAAAAAAATTAAAGCAAAGGATATAAAACAAAAATGATATGATATACAGAAGAATAAATTAATATGAAAAGCAATCATAAGGAATGTTAACAGCAAAACTAATTATCAGATATAAGAATCACTAGTTATAGAGAAAAACATATGTGAATCAAGTTATGAGATAATATAAAATAATTAAAAGTGCCTAACAAAATAGATGATGTTTTTAAAGCAATGATATAACTCTAGAAGAAATAACTCTAGAAGAAATAGCAAACAGAAATGAATCTGTATGTATATAAGAAGTTAAAGAAGTAATACATCCATTTTTAACTCTTAATTTATCACAAGTTCAGACTCTTGATTGTTTCCTACTTTTCCTCATGTCATCTAATAAATATGTATATGAACTTATTTCCTCTTAGAAATTAAGTAGCTTGTTATTTATTTCTGAAAAAGTGTTTACTGTCCAATGCTTTGCCATGATTTTGATCAATTCTATTTCTCCTTATTTTTGTCATCCATTATATTTTTTTATTTTAAAGTTACAACTCAAGGTTTTATATTCGAGGGGTATAGAGAAAATGAGGGGAAGAAAGAAATAAAGAGGTAGGGAGATAGAGACAGAGATAGAGATATAGAGGTAGAGATAGAGATCGATGAAGATGGAGATAGATAGAGATAGACAGAGATAGAGAGATAGAGACATAAATAGAGATAGAGATGGAGATAGAGATGGATATATATATAGAGAGAGAGAGAGAGATATTGATAGAGATAGAGATACTGATAGAGATATAGATAGAGATGATCGAGATAGAGACAGAGACAGAGAGCTCCCATGCACTGGTTATCCCTGCAAACCTCTGCAGTGGCCAGGACTGAGGCTGTCCCAGGAGTCACGAATGCCAGCCAGATCTCCCATCTGGGTTTCAGGAACACCAATAATTGATCTATCACCATTGCCTCCATGTTTTGCATTACCAAGAACCTCCTGTCAGGTACTGGAGGTAGGAATTGAATCTGTGCACTCTAATGTGGTATGCAGGCATTTTAACAACTAGGATTAACTGTTTCCAATATGTTTTTTTTTTAACTTTTATTTAATGAATATAAATTTCCAAAGTACCACATATGGATTACAATGGTTTCACCCCCATAACGTCCCTCCCACCCACAACCCTCCCCTTTCCCACTCCCTCTCCCCTTCCATTCACATCAAGATTCATTTTCAATTCTCTTTATATACAGAAGATCAGTTCAGCATACATCCAGCAAAGATTTCAACAGTTTGCTCCCACACAGACACATAAAGTGAAAAATACTGTTTGAGTACTAATTATAGCATTAAATCTCAATGTACAGCACACTAAGGACAAAGATCCTACATGAGGAGTAAGTGCACAGTGACTCCTGTTGTTGACTTAACAAATTGACACTCTGGTTTATGGCATCAGTAATCACCCTAATATGTTTTTTTAAATAATGTAAACTCTTTTTAAAGTCTATTTGACTAAGTTGGAACAATTTTGCATGGTTTCTTTGTATGGGGGGCAGAATTAAGAATGTTTTATTGGGTATATCTTATTTATGATGTTTTGTAAAAATATTTGAGACAGAGAAAGCTAAATTTTGTCCCACATTCACAAAGTGTATCATGTATAAATTACTAAGATAAAAGATACAACCCAATATTAAGAAATGTTTTCCAAAAATAATAAGTAAAACTACTTTTAAAGCATCTTATTTAGATAGACAGATGTTTGCTGTGGAAATACTAAACCAAAATAGCACCTTATATTTTCTTCTATTATTTCTCTACTTAAAGATTTACATAAAAACATTCAACCAAAATACCAATCAAATCAGCAAATGATGACACTCTCCATTTGGAAGGATATCATTTTTATAAAGTATTCTTCACATAATTTACAACTTGAAAAATCCTCTTCAGTTATTTATTAGTTACCTATAACAAAAGCTAAGTATTTAGCATGTATGTTTAGAAATTTGAATGTGACTTCTCTGTCAGATGAATTGTTATTGATACCTGTATTTATTGAGATGAAATATTTTAATATAAAAATAATTTAAGATCAGTGTAGCATATTTTAAGAAGTAAAGAGAAACAAATAAGTGTCCTTTTTAGTTATGAGTGGTCTAGAATACCTAAATGATTTTCATAAATATTCTGAAACCCTATTAGGGCAGTTATGCAGCACAACCGTTAAGTCACCATCTGGGATGCCTGCACCCCACGTGAGCATGTCTGGTTCCAGTTTCAGTTACTTGGGCCCTGATCCAACTTCCTGCTAGTGCATTCTTTCTGAGGCAGTGGACAATGACCCAAGTACTTGAGTCCCTAAGACCGACATGGGAGATCTGGATGGATTTCTGGGTTCTTGGTTTCAGCCTGGCCCATTAGCAGGCATTTGTAAAGTGAACTAGAGGATGGAAAATTTATCTCCAATTGTCTCTCTGTCTCTCTGTCTCTCTGCATTTCATACCATAAAAAAAGGATGTATCATGTGCAGTTACTTAGGTCATACTCTCTCTCCTATTCTATACCTATGTTGCCTCTTTCTATTGTCTACACTGGAATAGTTATACCATTACTATGGCTATACTTTCTTCTTTTTTCTATTCACTCATCTTAATTTTTTTTTATTTTTACAATAGTTCAAGAATTTGGTTTAAGAAAAATAAAAGTTTTAAAATGCATCTGTCTCAAATATGTGAAGAATAGCAGATCCTACCTGTTAAAATTTTAAAGCTTTAAAATGAAATGAAATGAACAAATAATCCCTTAAAATGGGAAACTGGGAAAAATACATGAACATATTTGACATATTATTTATCCTGACTTGGAATGTATTTGCAATCCTAGAGGCAAGAGCAGCAAGCCAGAAATCTCAACATCACAAACTGCTAATAGCTTTCATTCTGGTTGTATTTTGTTGGTAAATATC
Source organism: Oryctolagus cuniculus (assembly GCF_051225735.1). Classification (NCBI taxonomy): domain Eukaryota; kingdom Metazoa; phylum Chordata; class Mammalia; order Lagomorpha; family Leporidae; genus Oryctolagus; species Oryctolagus cuniculus. The sequence continues at coordinate 95,455,865 of NC_142871.1, read as the reverse complement.
TTAACTGGTTAGGTTCAAAGGTATCTCAGCTCAGCTTGCTTTAACAAAACACATAGACTGAGTTGTTTAAACAACACACATCACATTGATATATCACAATTCTGATGGTGAGAAGGTTAAGATCAAGGCGCCTGCAGATTTGGTTTCTGCTCAGGATTGTCTTTTTGCTTTCTAGATGACCACCTATTTGATGTGTCCTCACAGATCTGGTCTCTCGTCTTATGAGGACGCTAAACCCATTAAAAGTGACCAACTCTGAGACCCTCTCCTAAACCTAATTAAATTAAGTATTGACTCTTAACTCTATTAAAATGTAGTTAGGGCTTTACCAAGTGAATTTTGAGAAATGGGGTCACAACATTCAGTCTATAACAATGGGGATAAAAAACTGAATGTCTGTGTTAGAAGCAGTGTTACGGAGAATCATAGAGGATAGGAGACATGACTGTAGACATCTTTGAAAAAAATATTTTGTCAGCCATAGGATTTAGACTATTTGAGATTTTGTGGAAGTAACTAGGAAATTCCCCCCAAAATCACTGTTTCAAAGATGTCAGTTAGTGTGGTCATCTGCAGTGGTTTCCTGCAGTTTCTGGAGTGTCTGAACTCTGAGAGTCAAGGTGGATGGCAGATTTCCTTGAGCTTTCTTTCATTAAGACTTCTAATAGTTTGAATAGTCTCACATTGATAAATTTCTGTTTAAAAATCTAGAATCACACTAACTTACCCCAGCAAATCCTAGTTAATAGATTTCAGGTACCCAAAAGAGGTTTTACAAAGTAGAAACAGATTCTGAAAATTGGGTAATCAGATTTGAATGATATGATCTGTTAGATATAAGGTAGTCATAATCATATCATCAGCAGGATACTACTAATCAGTGGACTACAGAGGCTAAATCGTTTCTAAAATTTTCTTTCTGGTTACTTTGAATGAAGTATCAATTGAAGAGATAATCTAAAGGAAAATGGAATGCTTGAAAAATAGAAGTTATCGATGGAATATCATCCATCAATTCTTCCTGATACTTACCGTACTGAAAGGATTTCAGATTGAACGTTTCAAGATCAGAGCACTGAATTATCACCATGATGAGAGAAACAGTGATTCTGTTATTATTGTGAAATAATTTACATTGGGTTTTAGAAGTGCACATGCATTTGAAACAAGAATCTAAAATTAATATCTGGTGGATGAAGTAGTTAAAACACCAGTTAAATTATAGGATATATATTGGGATAAGTAAGACCTTTAATATTGGAATGGGGGCATGTAAGTGGGTTCGGATGAATCTCAATATGTCCAACCTCCCCTTCTCATATATTTTCATTTGCCAGTTGCACTTTCCTCCATGCATAAGGATTTCATCAATCCTTTCTGGAATAACTGGTAATAATATGACATGAAAAATTTACTTTGTCCAGTGCCATCATGGGTTGAATTTAACAAGACATGTTAAAAACCTAACTCTTGGTTTCTGTGAATGTGCCCTTATGTAGAAAACAGACTTTGTGGATGTGATTAGGCTGTGACCATATTAAATTAGGATGGACCCTAATACAATGTGGCGAGTGTCCTATTAAGAGAAGACACATAGACTTTGACAAAGAAACTGAGAGAAGTCTATCGGGCAAAGATGTTTAATGAGAATAGAGTTGGGCTTCCATAATCCAATGAAGATTTGGAGTTTACATAAACTAGAGAAAGCAAGGATGGATCCTCCCTGACAGGCCTCAGAGGGAGCACAGTTTCATCAACACATAGGTTTTAGGCTTTTGTCTTCCAGGGTGTTAGAAACAACTTTCTTTTGTGATAGGCTGCCTTGTTTGCACTAGTTTGTTCCTTCAGCTGTCACAAAGAGCCTGGTATCCTTCTTCTTCTAGATGCCTCTTCCTACCTTCATTACCTCCTGATCCGTAACTAAAGTTTGTTCCCAATAATCTTCATGATGACAGGAACAGGGTGTTGGATTTGAGAAGAGGTAACTTGGACACTAAAACAATTACAAGATTTTCTTCATTGTCCTTTGCTGAGACTTAGAAATATGTGAAAGAGTGGGTTCTGCATGTGTTAAAGAAGGAAGGGGAGAGCCAAATAATTGATATGACTGAATTTATCAATATAAGATTATTTATCAGAGATCTGGGATACAGTGTGTTACCTAAGCTATTACAGTGGAGTGAAAATTTTCTTGTCTGCTTACTAAATCCTATTTTAGTTCTGGAATAGATTTTTGCATAGTTTTTGAATACACACTTGTATTCAACAGTGAACAATAACACATATAATATAAATGGCAAACTTTCTTATTCCAATGTAGAGGAACTATTATGGTTTGTTTTCAATAAATATCAATGTAACATGAACAAATATATTTGTCATCCAATGCTGAGATTATTAAGGAAGGGACATGTATTCTTTTTACTCTCTTGTCCTCTGTATTTTACTTGGATATTTATGCCAGAGCGACTTCAGAAATCATGTTATGTAGGTGATAAAATCTCAATCAAATTGTTTTGTAGTATCACCAGGAAACTGCCAACAAGCAGGCATTTCCATGTTACAGTGATATAGTGATAGGAATAAACTTCTTTTACTTTAAACTACCAAAACTAATTCAGAGGTAGTGGTAGATCACATATTGCATCATTTCAGGATTTTTCCATCTGCTCCTATGTGATTATTCTGTCATATATTTTATACTGAGGTCTATGGATCCCTAGAGTTCCTTTAGTAAAGCTTCAATGTTAGGTGAAAGTACATATGCACTTTTTCCTGGAAAAGGGGCATGCAGTATTCAACAACTTCTCATAAGATTATATAACTTAAAATATTTAAATATCATTGCCACATATATTGTCAGGTTCCAGTAACAACGAGTACCTATAGATACCTTCTACAGGATATCTGGACTAATTTAATAAGAATTAATAATATATTTGTAATACTGTGTTTTTCTATTCAAGGTAAAATTGCTTGTTTTTATGACTTTTTTAGATATCTTGTTGGAATTTTAACATTCTCTTTGAATGTATTCTGCTCATTTCTAATTACCTTAACTATCTTTACTTGCCAATATCTTGAGAACAAATACATAATCATAAATTTATTTATGTTTTAGAGCTAGCTATATTTTAATTAAAATAATTTATACATTATTTTTGTATCTGAGACCTTACTAAATTGTTCATGGTTTCCAATATCTATTGAATTTTATTATGTATATAAAAATATAATATCTAATATGATGATTGTATATGCCTTCTACTTTCCAAACTTTACAAGATTTCTTTCTGTTATGCACTTTTCTAGATAATATTTCTGAAATCATGCTAACTAATGTGACAAAAGTGAACATGCCTTATTATTATATCAGTATTAATATTCCTTTGTATTATTAGTATTTCTATTTGTAATATTAGTATTCTCTTGTAAATATTTTGTAAATACTCCAGGATGATGAGTATGTTGGTTCTCATGTCAAAGAAGAATTCCCATGCTGAAAAAAAAAATAAACCTAAATGAAAGATATCCGCGAGTGAGATCCCAGTGGAAAGAATGGGTCATCAAAGAAGGAGGTACCTTTCTCTGAAGGGAGGAGAGAACTTCCACTTTGACCATGGCCTTGTCTAAATATGATCAGAGTCACTGAACTCAGCAGGCTTCCATAGCCTTGGCAGCTCATGACAAGAGCCTAGGGTTATTACTGATGCCATGAACAAGAGTGTCAATTTGTTAAGTCAACCACAGGAGTCACTGTGCACTTACTCCTCAGGTAGGATCTTTGTCCTTAGTGTGCTGTACATTGAGATTTAATGCTATAACTAGTACTCAAACAGTATTTTTCACTTTATGTTTCTGTGTGGGAGCAAACTGTTGCAATCTTTACTTAATGTATGCTAAACTGATCTTCTGTATATAAAGAGAATCGAAAATGAATCTTGATGTGAATGGAAGGGGAAAGGGAGTGGATAAGAGGAGGGTTGCGGGTGGGAGGGACGTTATGGGGGGGAGGCCATTGTGATCCATAAGCTGTACTTTGGAAATTTATATTCATTAAATAAAAGTTTAAAAAAAAAAGAATTCCCATGCTGACAGGGACAGGAAGTAAAGCAGTATTTTATCCAAAGGAAGAAACATCCTATTTTAGAAGTCAAGAGAGTCTCAAAGGGAGAAGTTACCAGGGAATTCTGCAAGTGCTGGTTCTTTTATACACAAAATGACTCTTTCTGATTGACTCCTCCAGAGAAATGAGTATGGATTTAAGTAATCAGGAGGGCAGAATAACAACCAATCAGGTGGTCAGAGTAGCGATTTATCAGGAAGCAGCGATCAGTAACTATGTCTAGCCTGCTTTCACCATAAAACTAAGTGGTGGCCAAGTAGCCTCTAGGAAAAAGCAAGACCTTTTCTGCTGTTAAAGGAATCTGTCCCTTTTTCATTCTGACAGGGACTGACCCAGCTGCTTATTAACCTATCTAAGTCCTCGCAATTATTAATTGCAATCCCGAACTTATGCATTTACAGGCACACATACACTACCAATCTTCTCCCCAAAGAGACAATAATTTGAGCAGATATTCTTGCAACATTATACCTTTACATGAGCTGGGCAGCCAGGTGAGAGATCATAACATCTGGTTTAGTATATTGAAAAAGACGCATTAAAGAAGAGCAGAACGGTCAGAAGGTAACAGTTGTTTACAACACTGAGAATCTTTTACTTGGGAGACAGAGAGAGAAAGAAGTCCAGATCTGTTTACCAAGCCTAGTATCAGCCCTGTACCTGAGGACCGATACTCTGCAGCTAGGTTAGCCAGATGGTCAAGGTGCAACCAGCACCACTTCTCCACCCTTGAACATAATAATCTGGAGGAAGGCTCCACCAACTGCAGAATGGGGCAGGAAATTGAACTTGGTACCAGACATTGTAAAGCAGAAAGCCACATCATAGCCTTATAAAGAAGGGAATTAGGCCGGCACATCAGCTCAATAGGCTAATCCTCTGCCTGTGGCGCTGGCATACCGGATTCTAGTCCCGATCGGGGCGCCAGATTCTGTCCCGGTTGCCCCTCTTCCAGGCCAGCTCTCTGCTGTGGCCCGGGAGTGCAGTGGAGGATGGCCCAAGTCCTTGGGCCCTGCACCAAGCATGGGAGACCAGGAGAAGCACTTGGTTCCTGCCTTTGGATCAGTGCAGCGTGCCGGCCGCAGTGCGCCAGCTGTAGTACGCCGGCTGTAGTGCGCCGGCCGCAGTGGCCATTGGAAGGTGAACCAATGACAAAAGGAAGGCCTTTCTTTCTGTCTCTCTCTCTCACTGTCCACTCTGCCTGTCAAAAAAAAAAGGGGTGGGGGGAATTAATCACACAGCATCCTCATTTCTGTTTTTCAACATATCAACCATGAACAATGTGGTACTTTACTTGGTGGGAAAAGGGTAAGAAAAAGATCCAATCAGTCTCCAGTCAGCCTACAGACACCTGAGTCATTTAGTGTGACAAAATTCTGGACTGTCATAGGCTGTGAGCCCACTTGGGGAGCTGCTGGGTTACCACACTGCTGCACTACCACTGAGAAAGAGCCTATCCACATGGCAACTCTCCCAACCAGGCTGTTGCTGCAGGTAGATCTCTTGAGACCCCTACATACCCAGAACACTGTGAAGGAGTTACCCCAGAAAGTTCCATAGATTCAATCCTATGAGCCAGACAGGAGGCCCCACCCACTCTGCCACAGCACCAGGAAGAACTTAGCACACCTTGAGTTGCTTAGCCTGCAGGGGCCCACAGAAAATAGGAAGTCCCACCCATCCTTCTGCTTCCGTGGAAGTAGCTGTGTGATTCTACCCTGTCACCCTCATCTGAGAAGCATCTGGACAACCAGCTTGATGTACTTCAGCCCAAACAAGTCCAGAGAAGCAGTTGAATAGCCTACACACTTGCCTGAGATGCTGGAAAGCAAAGGAGTTTTTTCTGAGGGACTCAGACTGTCAGGGTATTTAGGAAGCAACTAACTGACTCAACTGTTGCTACTGTGGCTCTAAGAAGTTGAATGTTCATTGTTGGACACAACTCACTGAGGCCTTGAGAAGCATCAACCTTGGAAAGAAGCTGGGACAACTTCCCTGAGAGGATCAGCTCTCACAAGAACTGTGAAATTACTTGGGCAGTCCTCAGACACTCAGAGGTCCCTATCCTGCAACTGGGTATGCTGCTCCACATCAACCTGGGCCACAGAGATGGCTCCACATCCATATAACCAAACGGAGTTGACTAGAACCCCACACCCTCAGCCAGGTGCACCAGGAGAGTGCATGCCTGCTGGCAGTGAAATCTCACAGTCCCTGTAGCCTAGAACACTCAGACATCTGCAGACTTGACTGCTGATGGTGGCTGAAGAAGCTACATGGACACTAGATTTAAGTGCATACCTTGATCCAAAACCTATACAGCATATCCAACTATCATTTTACAACACATCACTTCAAAAAGAACCCTATGATTGGTAGATGAATGAGTCTTCTCTTTCTCTCAGTGTGGTAAATTCCTTGTATTTAAATTTTGCTTATGCTATGTGTCCTATTATACATCAATATTATATTATGTGTGCACATTAACAGAGTGTACTCTTCTGAAGTTATAAAAATTATGTTAGATTTGCTGAGCTTTATTACTTCAGATTCTCTAAATTTTTGCATAATCTATTGTGAACATGTGAATAAAAGATACCTGCTATTGTTGAGTACCTGTTGATAATTCCTCTGCATTCATGTAATTTACAGAGCACAAATTTTATTACTGATATTTACTTATTAAATACCATCATTCTCATTGTAGAGTGTTATTTTGGTAAATGACCTTTGGTAGAATGTACTTTACAGCCCATTTATAGACCAGTTGCTTTCATCTGATACCAATATCACAACCATAACATTTGACTAAGATATCTTTTTTTTATATTCCTTCAATATTTTCGTAGAAATTCTGCTTAGATATATCCCTTGAGTTCAGCTTTGTTTTTTAGCAATCAGTTGGTTGAGTCATGAAATAAAAACAACTCTTAATTATTTTATTTATATTAGTGAGTTGGTACTATTTTTATGTATAGATATATAGTATTACTTTTTCAAATTTTATTGTTTATTGTGATACATATGTTTCTGATTTTGTTTTTTCATTTGTAGTTAATTTGTTTTTGCTAGATACTCTTTCCTATGTTTTGAGATATGTGTGTGTGGGAGGGTGTGTGTGTCTGTTTTAATGTGTGCTTTAATTTAGGCAATTTGGGAAGTTTGAAGTTCAGTTTTAATATCTTTTAGTTGTTATTGTGGAAGGACATTATTTTATCTGCTCAAAATTTATGTAGCTTGGAATAATAGCCTGACATTTTCCTTGAGGCATCACTATTGTCTTACTCTTCAAATTAGGTGGTCTGTGTAGAGCTAACTTTTCACAGGCTTTTTGAACATGTCCATAGTTGTACGCATTGGCAATGTTAATTGTTTTCACTTTTGTGTTTGAATATCTTTCCATTATAGTAACATTTTTCAAACAATAAAAGACAAAAAGAAATATGAAATAAAAATGTTTCTTTTGAGTAGACAATTATTCCTTTCTTAAAATCATAAAACAAACATCATTGCTATAGTTTTCCCATTTGTTGGTATCTATATTCACATTGATCTTTTAATTTCTCTATATGTTATCCTTATGATTTTTTATGAAGTCTATAAATGCTCATCTGAACTGTATTATGGAACAAAACAGCCTTAGGAAAGTACATACCTGCTAAATCATTCTGAAAAAAAAGTTCCCTAAGGTATTTTCTAAGGAACACAAATGAGATAATAATAAGAATTCTATAGGAGTACCAGACAGGTAAATGTAGGAAATTCTCCCCCACAGGAATTCATAGCACACATTTGAATGTAAAATATATTATCTTGAAATACATACAGAAGAAGCCTTCTTAATTTTATTTAACTCCACATTTTTCAATTGGATATGTTTTAAAAATGTATTGGGGAAATATAATTCCATACTTTTAGTGCATGGCTCCATTTATCCCTGACTCATTGTAGGCTGTCTTTATAACTAATGAAGCCACCATGGTCCATATACAACAAATTGTTTAGTTAATATTCATAATGATTTACAAATATATTTTAAATAACCCTTTCCTTGTGGGAATTTGAGTATCATTTATTTTCTTATACAATACACTCAAAACATTATTCTATGAATAAAGTGATTTCAATTATTTTTTGTGTTGTGTTCATTGATTTTTACTGGGAAGCTCTATCTTTAGATATATCGTGGGATTGCAGTTTCCTCTCAAGTAATATTTCCACTTTTATATCCCTCTCTTAAACAACAAATATTTTTATGAAGAAATAGGATACAGGAAATCAAGACATAACAACTATAATGGCAAATCTTAAGAACATACTCTTGGGAGTTTATGTTCATTTCCAAACATTTTCAAATGGGGGAAGCTGGCTGATTTCAAGCATGTGTGTTTTGTAGAAAATAGCTATAAACAATACTGGCATAGGGTTGCTTCTCACAAAATGTTTTTTAGAAAATATCTGTCAAGAGGATAAGGATGAAAAAATGTATTGTAACATTCTTGCAGATTTTTCAAAATGTCTTGAAAGGAGGAAAGAGAACAAAAGAGGAATGGAGGGATGGAGGGAGGGGGAGAGAGGGAGAAGAGGTTGGGGGAGAGGAGGAAAAGGGAGAGAGGAAGAGAGGGTAAGAAACAGAGAGGGAGTGGGAGAGGGAGAGAGAGAGATCTTCTAACCAAGGTTTCACTCCCCAAATGCATATATTCATAATAGCCGCACTGGAGGAGGCCAAGTCAGGGGTCAGACACATTATTTGGATCTCCCACATGGATGGCAATAACTCAATTACTTGAACAACCACTGCTGTCTACCAGAGTGTGCATTAGCAGGAAGCTAGTATAGGAAGCACAGCCAGGATTTGAACCCAGGCAGTATAATGTGGTATGCAGGAATCTCACTTGCACACTTACCAGCTGGATATTATGTCTGCTCAAATCCTGCAGATTCGATGGCAAAATACAAGACGAAAATAAAGAATAATTGATTAAAAAGAGCTATATTGTCTTTTTTTATTTATTTGACAGAGTTAGACAGTAAGGGAGAGAGAAAGGTCTTCCGTCCGTTGGTTAAGCCAGGGGCCAGGTGCTTCTTCCTGGTCTCCCACACGGAAGCTGGGGCCCAAGCACTTGGGCCTTCCTCCACTGCCTTCCTGGGCCACAGCAGAGAGCTGGACTGGAAGAGGAGCAACCGGGACTAGAATCCGGCACCCATATGGGATGCCTGTGCTGCAGGCAGAGGATTAACCAAGTGAGTCATGGAGCCGACCCTGCTATACTGTCCTGATTGAATCTATAGTTACAAACAGATCTTTTTTTTTTTTTTAACTTTTATTTAATGAATATAAATTTCCAAAGTACGATTTATGGATTACAATGGCTTCCCCCACATACCGTCCCTCCCACCCACAACCCTCCCCTTTCCCACTCCCTCTCCCCTTCCATTCGCATCAAGATTCATTTTCGATTATCTTAATATACAGAAGATCAGCTTAGTATACATTAAGTAAGGATTTCAACAGTTTGCTCCCACACAGAAACATAAAGTGAAAAATAATAGATGATTTTTTTTAAAATGATGATGAAATCAGATCAGACCTATTGTCATGTTTAATCTCAGTGAGAGTCAAGTTGGGAGTTGATAATTTCTTTCTTTCTTTTTTTTTTTTTTTTTTTTTTTTTTTACAGAGGATCAGTTTAGTATACATTAAGTAAAGATTTCAACAGTTTGCACCCCCATAGAAACACGAAGTGAAATATATTGTTTGAGTACTCGTTATAGCATTAAATCTCAATACACAGCACATTAAAGACAGAGATCCTACATGAGGAGTAAGTGCACAGTGACTCGTGTTGTTGACTTTACCAATTGACACTCCTGTCTACGGTATCAGTAGTCTCCCTATGCTCCAGTCATGAGTTTCCAAGGCTATGGAAGCCCTCTGAGTTCTCCGATTCTTATCTTGTTTAGACAAGGTCATAGTCAAAGTGGAGGTTCTCTCCTCCCTTCAGAGAAAGGTACCTCCTTCTTTGAAGACCTGTTCTTTCCACTGGGATCTCACTCACAGAGATCTTTTGCCAGAGTGTCTTGGCTTTCCATGCCTGAAATACTCTCATGGGCTTTTCAGCCAGATCCGAATGCCTTTAGGGCTGATTCTGAGGCCAGAGTGCTATTTAGGACATCTGCCATTCTATGAGTCTGCTGAGTATCTCACTTCCCATGTTGGATCACTCTCCCCTTTATTTATTCCATCGGTTAGTATTAGCAGGTACTAGACTTGTTTATGTGCTCCCTTTGACTCTTAGTCCTTTCATTATGATCAATTGTGAACTGAAATTGATCACTTGGAATAGTGAGATGGCATTGGTACATGCCACCCTGATGGGATTGAATTGGAATCCCCTGGTATGTTTTTAACTCTCCATTTGGGGCAAGTCAGCTTGAGCATGTCCCAAGTTATACATCTCTTCCCTCTCTTATTCCCACTCTTATGTTTAACAGGGATCACATTTCAGTTAATTTTTAACACTTAAGAATAACTGTGTATTAATTACAGAATTAAACCAGTCATATTAAGTAGAACAGACAAAAAAAATTCCAAGTTAGTATTATCAGTTATCTCCAATTAGCAATATAACTTATCTCACTTGTTTGTGTATTGTTAATTAAATCAAAGTACTACATATTTAAGAATTGAAATAAAAATATGAGTAAATTTTAGAGCTCATGCTTTCCCTTACTATATTGGAAATAGCTAATTAGTGCTTGAGAAAGAAAGGAACATTTTCCAGGGGTTTATTTTTTTTCCCAATAGTAGAGGGGCTTTGGTTTCTTTTAGGCAGAATCAATGTCCTTTGGGCACTATCTAGCCATGAGTTAATAGATTATATTTTCTTGGATTCATTTTCTTTTCCTTTTGCTCCATATATCAAAATGTTTGTTAATATAAATGTCTTTGCCTCCTTTAAACACATTTACAATCATAAAATACAATGGCTATTGTATTTGAAGCAATAGTACATAAATGTTCTTTGTTAGGAATCCTAACAGTGATTATAGTAAGTATGAATTATGTACACAAATTATACAACTGAAAACTGAGTATTTTTAGTATAATAGTATTTGTATCCCAAACATTAATATTTGATATGAAAAATAATTTGGTTAAATATTGCTTCAAAGTTGATGCTTTTATCCAATAACTTCCTAATATACTAATTTAGAAATTACCAATAATGAATTGCAAATGTTAACTTCGACCTTGTAAAATAGTTTCTTTTTCAGATTGGTAATTTAATATTTCCCTCAAATATGAAGAAATATGTTAGGAAACACTGGGAAAACATAAACATAGAAATAATTATATCCTTAAAAGAAGTGAATATTGTTCATTTAAGTATATTCATTCATTTCTTAATATATCCATCTAATTCTTGAAGAAGTACTGAAAGCCTGACATATTTCCATTGTTACATATCATATTATCCTACTTCCTAAGGGTTTCACTCTAATGAAAGTTTCCCACCTATATAGTAGGAATCTATCATGTAGGAAAAATTGCTTAACAGATTTGAAAAATTATATTTCTACTAGGTTAATCAAGAAAGCCTTCATGGAATACATGACATCACAAAAGCATCCCACACATAGATATCTTTACTTTCACAAAGAGATAGCTTTGCAAAAATTTGAATCAAATGAGTGAATTATGAGATTAGTATATATGAAAAGGACATTTGTAAATAAATTTTAAAGATTAGTTGGGTTAAGAACACTCAACTAAAGCATTTTGTTCTACTCTATAAACCAACCAGGAGTAGCTGACTAGCTTAATCAAAACAGTATTTCATTAGGAAAATTTTTTATAATGTTTAAGGTTGTTAATTAAAAATTAATCTGGATGCAGATGCACATCTGAAGTAGCACAATATAAATCTCTGAAATTATACTGTTCCATAAAAGCAATGAGGAAACTGGAAAAATAGCCACAATTAATTTTTTATCATTCAGCTCCAAAATTAAGAATTCTGTAAATTCACCAAAGGCTTGAAACAACACGTATAAAATTTGATCAAGGAAAAGGAATATACACTGGCAAGAACAGTGAAATTTGTAGTGTTTTAGTGGGCCTTATTCCCATTATCTTCTTTCTTTTCTTAAGTTGCTTGGAAAAGCAATGAACTTCTAAATACTGTAGTTTTGAAAAACAATAGTCTACAAGTTATTGTAGGGTTGAAAGAGTTTGGAGGTCCTGCAAAACCCTGTGCACCAGGAATTGTCATAATTTAGCCTGTCTGGATGTTAGGTAAGAAATTCCACTCTCCAAGTGTATCTTTATTTGAACTTGTTGAGATCTTGGTTTGTGACAATACCACAACCCTTTGGCATTTGTCAGAAACAATTGGAAGCAATTGCATTACTCCAGAGTTGTCTTCAGTGTACATTTCTTAATAAATAACAGGAAATTTATAAACAAACCTTAGGAGTAAAAATTTGGTAAATAGATGCCCACAAGGAACTTAAAAAGCTCCAAAACATATACTGGTAGTCCAAAAAAGTCAAACATGACTTGGGCTATACACATGCTTAGAAAAGACTTGAGAAGTAAGTATTTCTCAAATCTTACTGACACTAAGATTCTATGTTACTGGGAAGTGAAGGCAAAAGAGTTAAAATCTTCCTCATCTAGTGTTGCAAAGGCTAACCACACACACACAGAGCACTGCTATGAAGAAGACTTATTGGTTGAGGGAATTTAAGGAAATCATTGCTCAATTATTAGTTTACCATCAAGGTAAACAAGCAAGACTTCAATGCCACATATGAAAAAGAATGGAGTTTACAAAATTAATCAAAAGTCATTATACAAAACGTAATAATGACATTAAACACAAATAGGAAATTCTGGTTTAGAAAAGTTTCCACGTTATTATTTGAATACACGGAGTACCCCAAAATATTTGGAGGCCTATGAAACAATAATAAGATCCTTTGGTTCATACAGAAGAAAAAAAAAGGCAGCAGGTTTCATGTTTAACACCTCACTATATATGGACTTTAAATCAGTCATTATAAGCATCTTTTCTATCTTTGGCAACAAAATGGATGGAACTGAAAACCACTATGCTTAGCAAAATAAGCTAGTCTCAAAAAGACAAATAATATATGTCTTCTTTGATATGTGGCAGTTAATATAAAATACAAAATATGTACTGGAATGAAATGGAGAGCTTGTTTTGAGCCATTGTTTATCTCTCTCTCTCTCTCTCTCTATATATATATATATATATATATATACTCTTTCGGAAATGTGTCATCTTCTAGTTGAATATTATAGTTAGTGGTGAACGAAGTTTGTGATTATAGAGTGGATTGAAATTATGTTTTTGCAAAAAGTAATGAAAAGAAAAGGGAATGAAGAAGGGGGTTTGAGAAAAGGTGGGGAAGTATGGTTATCTTTTAGAACTATATCTAAGATGAGGCTGGTGTTGTGGCATAGCAGGGTAAAGCCGCTACCTGCAGAGCCAGCATCCCATAGAGGAACCGGTTCAAGTCCCGGTTGCTCCACTTCCAATCCAGCTCTCTGCTATGGCCTGGGAAAGCAGTGGAGGATGGCCCCAGTCCTTGGTTCCCTGCATCTGCCTTCAGATTGGCAAAGCTCCAGTTGTTGTGGCCAACTGGGGAATGAACCAGCAGTTGGAAGTCCTTTCTTTCTCTCTCTCTGCCTCTCTTTCTCTGTGTAACTCTGATTTTCAAATTAATAAACATATCTTTAAAAAAACTGTAAGAAATACATGAAATCTATTCTCTTTATATTAATAAAAATTTAAAAATGAAAAGAAAAAACAGTATATCTAAATAACCAGAAATATAAGAAAATGTGTCAGGAAATGCAGAGGAGATAGATATTGTTAAAAATAGAAGTTCAGGCCGGCGCCGCGGCTCACTAGGCTAATCCTCCGCCTAGCGGCGCCGGCACACCAGGTTCTAGTCCCGGTCGGGGCGCCGCATTCTGTCCCAGTTGCCCCTCTTCCAGGCCAGCCCTCTGCTGTGGCCAGGGAGTGCAGTGGAGGATGGCCCAGGTGCTTGGGCCCTGCACCCCATGGGAGACCAGGAAAAGCACCTGGCTCCTGGCTCCTGCCATCGGATCAGCGCGGTGCGCCGGCCTCAGCGCACCGGCCGCAGCGGCCATTGGAGGGTGAACCAACGGCAAAGGAAGACCTTTCTCTCTGTCTCTCTCTCTCACTGTCCACTCTGCCTGTCAAAAAAAAAAAAAAAAAAAAAATAGAAGTTCAATAACTGAAATAAAAATTCACCAAAAGGTTTCAAAAACAGACTTCAACCAAAAAGAACAGATAGAACACTGGAAGATAGACAACTGATAAACATGCAAAAATAAGAGTGGAAAACTATACATTGATTGAGACTGCTTATTATGATCTGGTTTGGTTTTTCTCGGGAGTGAAAGATCATTTTACTATATAAAAATCAATACAATACAGTGTGTTGAGAAAAAATAGGAAAAAAAAAACCCTAGATAATCAACTGGATACACAAAAATCATTTGAAAAATCCATTACCCTTTTATTATAAGATTAATCAACCTTCCAGATGAAGAAAATCAGAAGCTTATTTTATTAAATATATCTTTAAAAACAGAAACATCACACTTAGTGGGGAAATACTATACATATCTTTTTCTTCATCTAAGGGGGAAAGCCTTCATTCACACAGTCTCATTACTTCTGTTCAAATTTTACTGTAAATTTTATCCTGATTATTAGTTAAGAAAAAAATCCAAATTGAAAAGGATAAGTAAAACTATTCCTTTCCGTATATGACATGATCACTTATTTAGAAAACTGAGGTGGTCACAAAACATATTAGATTTAATAAACAGTTCATCAAGGTCACAAGTCAAAAATTCATATAAAAATCAATTGTGTTTGTATACATTAGCAATGAATACTTAGAAAAAGAAATTAAAATAACTCACAAAATTATCAAAGCACTTATATTAATGAATATGATAAATGAAATATAATGCCCAATTTTTTTAAAAAATCACTGAAATAAATGAAAGAATACCCAAATAAATTAACAGATGTTTAATACAATTTGGAAGGCAATGTTTTTTCAGATTTAAGTTCTCTTCAAATTGTTGTACAGATTCTATACTAATTATGTCCAAATTTTAGCTGTGTTTTCTCAGCAACTGATAAGATATAGAAATGCAAAGAACCATGAATAACACAAATATTATCGTAAAAAGGAGGTCTCACATTTCCTGTCTTTGTTTCAATAATAAACATAATGATGCATAAAGAGCACAATAATCTATGAAATATAACTGAGCATTGAGAAATAGTCCCTTATACTTACAGTCAAAGTGATTTCTGACAAGAGTGCCATGTTAAAGCAATTAGGGAAAAGAGTATTTTCAAATATAATCCTGGAGATATAAAATTGATATTCACACTTCAAAGAATAGAGTTGAATCCTATATCATAACTTATGTAAAAACTGACTTCAATGTGAATGACAAAGCCATAAAATTCTTAGTGCAAATTATAGGAATAATTCATCGCAGTTTTATATTGGGTAATATTTTTTAAAAAATCTTAAAAATACCATAAGCAACAATGATAAAAACTATATAATTTTCCCTTTTTAAAATCAGAAACAACAGATATTTATTATCTTCACTCTTTTTTATATTATGCATAAATTCTAACCAGAGTAATCAGATAAGGGAAAAAGAATACAAAGATTGGAATCAAAAAAGTCCCTTTTGCAGATGATGTGAATGCCTACATTGACAAACAATTTTTATAGTTAGCAAATGATATAGAGAAACATCTCCCCCAAACAAACTGCCTAGGGATAACAGCTGCATTCTTCTAGGTTATGAAACACAGAGAATATGAGGTAGACATTTGGAAATACCTTGAATTTCTATATACCAAATAAACACACATGGATGCTAATATGAAAGATGAAAAATCATTTAAAAATCTCTAGAACAAAACACTTAAGTATAATCTTGACAAAATATATACAGGTGTCTTATACAGGAAATTATGATACAATGATGAAAACAGTGAAAGAAGATACAAATGATTTAAAAAAAACATACCATATTCACACATTAGAAGACTGAACACAGTAAAGATTCTCCTCAATTGATAAACAGGTTTAAAAATTTGTATCAGTATCATAATAAAATTGTGTGGGTATTTGGTGCTGCAGTTGAGATACTGCTTGGGATGCTCACATCCTGTATCAGAGTGTCTGAGTTTGAGTCCTGGGTCAGCTCCCAATTCCAAATTCCTGCTAATGCACAACCTTGGTGAAAGTAGGAGATGGCTTGAGTAGTTGAGTTGCCTTCACCCCCATGGGAGGCATGGATTGATTTCTTATGATTGAGTTCCTGGTTCTTGGTTTCAGCCTGGCTTAAGGTCAGCAGTGAAGGATTTAGGAAGTGAACCAATAGATGAAAAATATTTCTCTATCCCTCTCTTTCATCTTCCAAACAAAATTTTTTAAAAATCCTAGGCTCACTTGGTTAATCCTCTGCCTGCAGTGCCAGCATCCCATATGGGTGCTGGTTCTAGTCCCGGTTGCTCCTCTTCCAGTCCAACTCTCTGCTGTGGCCTGGGAAGGTAGTGGAGGATGGCCCAAGTGCTTGGGCCCCTGCACCCGCATAGGAGACCAGGAAGAAGCATTTGGTTCCTGGCTTCAGATGGTGCAGCACTGGCTGTAGCGGCCATTTGGGGAGAGAACCGACAGAAGGAAGACCTTTCTCTCTGTCTCTCTCTTTCTCACTGTCTACAACTCTACCTGTCAAATAAATAAATAAATAAAAATTTAAAAATCCCAGGATGTGTTTTATAGATATAGTCAAGATTATTCTAAAATTAATATGAAAAATAACTGAATTCTAATATCTAAAACAATCTTAAAGCTCATTAAAGTGGGGGGAATAGCATAACCAACATCAAAGCTTTTTACATATCTATATGTAGTCAAGACTGTGAAGATATTGCCAGAAGGATACACAAACTGATCAATCAATTAAATTCAAGAATCCATTAGCTCTGTACAAAAATTTCAAAAAAAAAAAATGCGAAAGCAATTCAATTGAGGTTAGAAAGAGTTTTCAGTAAAAGTGTAAAACAAAACAAAACCTCAATTAAGACACAAAACACAGAGCTTATCAAATATTTTCACAAAAAAATGGGTAATGTACTTAAAAGTGGTACAAAACTATATAACTTTTAGGTGGAAACATAGGAGAAAATCTTAAGAATCTTTGGCTAGTCGAAGTCTGCAATACCAATATTGAGACAAATGGGGGGCCACATTGTGTTGCAATAGGTTAAACTACTGTTTAGCATTATAGCTCCTTATTAGAACTCCAAATGAGAGTTCAAGCCAGTTTGAGTCTTGGCTGCTTTGCTTCCAATCTATCTTCCTAATGTACATTGGAAAGTAGTGGATGAAAGAGCTTGTTAAGATTATGAAAATGAAATTTACAGACTGGGTGATATTGGCTTTTAAGAATTTTCTAACCTTTTAAAAATTTTTCAGTTGAAGTACATATTTAAGGAACACAATGTGATATTCCAAACTCTATATACAGTGTGTTCTGATCATATGAGGAAAATTAGCATATCTATTACCAAACATCTATCATTCTTTGTGTTGTAAATATTCAATATCCTTTCTAATGGTTATTTGAGATATACAATATATTGTTTTCAATCAATTACCCGCATGTGTTAAAGAACATTAAAAGTTATTCTTCCTACCTAACATTATTCTATACCTACTATCCATCTTTTCATTTCATTTCATTTCATTTCATTTCATTTCATTTCATTTCATATACATCCTTTCATCGTTCATTTCATCTGTTGTTTCCAGCCTCTGGTAATCATGCTTTTACATTCTATATATAGGAACTCAAGTTTTTTTTAAACTTTTGAATATGAATGATAATGTGTAGTATTTGCCTTTTTTTCCCTTACTTATTTCACACAACCCACTGTCATCCAGTTCATTCCTGTTGCTACAAGTGACACAATTTTATTCTATTTTATGAATAATATCCCATTGTGTACATATACCACATTTCTGTTATCCACATATCCTTCAGCGGACCCTTGGGTGAATTGGTATCAAGGCTATTGTAAGCAATGCTGGAATATATATGAGAGTAGAGATATATCTTTGACATATTGATTAACTTTATATATATATATATATAGAGAGAGAGAGAGAGAGAGAGAGAGGCATACATATAAATGGTTAGATCATATGGTAGTTTTTATCATAGTTTTTTCCATGCTGTTTTCCATAATAGCTATAGTAATTTATATTCCACCCATCCACAGTGTTTAAATGTTGCTGTTTCTCTGCATCCTCATCAGCATTTGTTATTTTTTGCCTTTTTAATAATAAACATTCTTACTGGGTTGAGATGTTATCTAATTGCGGTTTTGATTTGCATTTCCCTGATGGTTAGTGAGGTTGAGCATTTTTTTCATATCTTTGTTAGCCATTGGTGTATTTTCTCTGGTAAAAATTTATTTAATCATTAGGCCATCTTTTAATTAGATTGCTTGTACTTTTGCTGTGGAACTGAGTTCTTTATTTATTCTAGACATTAATTTCTTGTCAGATGCACAGTTGTCAAATATTTTCTGCTACTCTATATGTTGTCCTGCATTTTACTGGCTGTTTCCTTTGCAGTACAGAAGGTTTTGTGTTTGATGCAATTTCATTTGTCAGTTTTTGTGTGAATTTCCTTGCTTTAGTGATCATTTACAAAAAATTCTTTGCTTAGATCAATGTCATGAACATTTTTCCCTATATTTTCTTCTACTAGATCATATTTTTATGTCTTATGTTTAAATGTTTTGATGCATTTTGAATTGTTTTTGTGTATGAGTGAGATAGGAATCAACTTTTGTTGTTCTATATAAAAACATCCAATTTAGCACATTAATTTTTAAAAAATTTACTTATTTGAGAGGGGAAGCAGAGAGAGTTTACATTTGTTGGCTCACTCCCAGAATGCCCACAATCTCCCCTGACTCGGAACAAAGCCACAAGCTGAGAACCAGATCTCCCACATGGGTGGAAAGATCAATCATTTGAGCCATCACCACTACCTCCCAGGATTTTCAATTATTGAACTCAGGTTCTCTGATATGGAATGTAGGTGTCCAAACTGCTAGACCAAACGTTTGCCCCTAACAATTATTTAAAAGCTTTAGGTTGAATCATTATTCTTTTCATTAATAGTGCCAATTTTTAAACTATCTCAAATAGATCAACATTTACTGTTATAATAAATAAATTCAATAAGATCTTCAGTGGTATAATTGGCTTGGAAACACATGAGAAATGTTTTTCAGTAAGCATAATTGTCAACTCTTTGATCCAAACTAGAAAATTGCCTCTACATGAAACAATCATTATACATGCTGACAATAGCAATGATTGGATTGTTACTATGGAGAGAGCAATTGAAGCAATTAACTAAGACTAACAACTTCAGTAATTAATTGTCAGAACCAAATCTCTGCTTCTAGGGAATTGGTCAGATTGTGACAGTAAAAGCGTAGGAGTGCAACCAAGACCACAGAGGTGAAAGGGGCCCTGATGTCAAGTTGGAACAATGTATCTGATTAAACATTTAAGCTATGTCCCAATAGGATATAAGCCTGAAAGTGGATCTTCAAAGGATATCTATTCTTAGTGAAGTGCGGAAATACAAAACTACCAAGGGAGATCCAAGAAACAGGTAGCTGGCTAAGGCCTACATGAGAATAGAATGATTCCAAGAACAGATTGATAAGATACACATGTAATATTCTTGAAATGCCAATAGTTTTTCAAGAATGAATCCTAAGTCCAGTTTTTGAAAGGCTTATTGGATGACAGAATAAAAGACGCATTTGAGAGAGTTGCAAGAAAAGTGGTGCTTTCAAAGAAAAAATAGATGGAGCCAAGAGAACTTCCATTTTGGTGAACATTCATAGGGCATGGTGAAAGTATGCAATCAGAATGCATATGAAGCAGTACTGTTTATAAAGTATATGTATAGGTGAGTGACAGGGGAGTTCTGAACTGCTGGTGAGGTCTGAGGCCAATAGTGATACAAGTATGATGATGATGGAAAGCAGACTTTGAACTATGATGGGAAGTGGACTGAGCTATCCCAGGGTTATGATAGCTTATAAGAAAGTAGCTTCTTGAAGGTTACCTTGAGTAATGGCATGGCATTACACAGGTTAGTGTTTCTACATAAATTGCTTCATTCAGTAGTTAGCACAACAGACAAAATCCCTGCTGTCATTAAACTTGGATTGTTGTAGGAAGGACAAATAGAAAATTCACAAATTTATAACCAGGACTACTCAATGTCTTTAGGTAAAGTTTGTGTGTTTGTATCACATATATACAACAAACATGTTGCAGAGAAGAGATAGAGAATATCAATAATGTTTCAAGTTAAACAGTAGGAATACAGACGCTCCAAGAGAAGAATTATATCTGAGTATTGAAGATATTTTTTAAATGTATTTTTATTATTTCTTTCTATCTACTTACAACTTCATATGATATAGTCTAGTTTCTCTGCCCCGAACCTAATGTTACTGTGTTGTGGTGCCAGTTAATTTCTCATTAAGCTCCATCTGTATTTGTGATCTGCTCATTCATGTCTATCATGTTTCTACAATGTTTCCCCTTTGACTTCAACATGTCTGCATTTCTACATCCTTATTCATTCCTGAGTATGAAGTTTATTCCTAATCCTTAAATCACCAGATCTATTTTTAAGAGGAAAAAAATTTAAAGACACTCAGACTTTTTAAAAATTCAATGATATGCCTTAAATGTTGATTAAATGACTCATACATGTAAACTGCTCTGTTCATATGTGGTGCATAATACCCAATACCCAGTACATAACAGTATCTACTTTTATTGATATTAATATATAATGGGAAAGAATTATATTTTTGCTGTTCAGTGGCATATGCAATAGTGGCCAAGTGACTATTATACATAGTTAGATGTAAATCAATTGAATGAATCCATAAAAATGGCTATCTTTTTTCAGTATATTAATAATAAATACCACACTTTAATATTGCAGGGTTTAATGATAGATTTTGTGTCATCAATATGAAGACATCCAGTGTTTATACATAGCCACAGAAAAATAATGATTAAGCTATTTTGTTTTCATTTTACCTGGGTGGATAAGTTATGATAGGGAGAGTAGTGATTTACAGCTTTTGTACTCAAAATGTGGCCCACAAAAATGTTTCTGAGCCATGTATGCTGATTTTTTATTTGCAACTTCACTGAATTTCTTTAATACATTTTTCTTTTGTGGAATGTTTTGGGTTTTGAAGTACAAAAGCATGCCATTTACAAACTGAGGTAGTTTTACTTCTTTTTTCTGACTTGGAAAATAATATGCATATTTACTGTAATACCTACCAAAATTCCAAAAGTATAGGATCAAACCTGGTTAGTGGTAAAGCTGCTGCCTGCAGTGCTGGAATTCTCTGTGGGCACTGGTTCGAGTCCAGGCTACTCCACTTCTCTGCTAGCACCCTGGAAATGAGTTTGAGAAAGCTGTGGAAGTTGGCCCAAGTACTTGGTCCTCTTTGACTCATGGAGGAGACCTGGTAGAAACCCCAGCTCCTGGTTTTAGATTGTTCAGCTTTGGCCATTGCAGCCATTTGGGGAATGAATCTGCAGATGGAATAATGGAGGATTTCCCCTTCTCTCTCTCTCTCTCTCTCTCTCTCTCTCTCTTCCTCTCTCTTTATAACTCTGACATTCATATAAATAAATAATGTTATAAAATATACAAAGTTATTCTTCATGCAAATAGAGAAAACAATCTTAAAATTTGGATGGGATGACAGTGATTCTCGAATAGTCAAAGCAATATTGAGAAACAAAAAAAAATTTTTATACTCAGTATAAAATTATTGCTTCAAAGAAATCTACCAACAACAGATGCTGGTGGGGTTGTAGGGAAAAAGGGACAATAACCCTCTGTTGGTGGGAATGCAAACTGGTAAAGCCACTATGGAAGTCAGTCTAGAGATTCCTCAGAAACCTGAATATAAACCTACCATACAACCCAGCCATCCCACTCCTTGGAATTTACCCAAAGGAAATTAAATTGGCAAACAAAAAATCTGTCTGCACCTTAATGTTTATTGCAGCTCAATTCACAATAGCTGGAACCAACCTGGAACCAACCTAAATACCCATCCACAGTAGACCGGATAAAGAAGTTATGCGATATGTACTCTATAGAATACTATACAGCAGTAAAAAAAAAATGAAATGCTCTCATTTGCAACAAAATGGAGGAATCTGGAACACATCATGCTGAGTGAAATAAGCCAGTCCCAAAGGGACAAATATCATATGTTCTCCCTGATTGGTGACAACTAACAGTGCACCTAAAAGGAAACCTTTTGAAGTAAAATGGACACTATGAGAAACAATGACTTGATCAGCCCTTGTCCTGACTGTTGATGTACAATTTAATAGTTTATCCCTTTTAGTATTTTTTTTTGTTCTACTTAATACTATTGGTTGAACTCTTTAATTAACACACAATTATTCTTAGGTGTATAAATTTAACTGAAAAGTGATCCCTGTTAAAGATAAGAGTGGGAATAAGAGAGGGAGGAGATGTACAATTTGGGACATGCTCAATGGGACTTGCCCCAAACGGCAGAGTTAGAAACATACCAGGGGATTCCAATTCAATACAATCAAGGTGGCATGTACCAATGCCATCTCACTAGTCCAAGTGATCAATTTCAGTTCATAATTGATCATAATTATAGGTCTAAGAGTCAAAGGGATCACATAAACAAGACTGGTGTCTGCTAATACTAACTGATAGAATCAAAAAGGGAGAGAACGATCCAGCATGGGAAGCAGGATACTCAGCAGACTCATAGAATGGCAGATGTCCTAAACAGCACTCTGGCCTCAGAATCAGCCCTTAAGGCATGCAGATCCGGCTGAAAAGCCCATGAGAGTATTTCAGGCATGGAAAGCCAAGACACTCTGGGGAAAAAAAAAAAATGACCTAAATGAAAGTTCTGTGTGAGTGAGATCCCAGTGGAAAGAACGGGTCATCAAAGAAGGAGGTACCTTTCTCTGAAGGGAGGAGAGAACTTCTACTTTGACCATGGCCTTGTCTAAAAATTATCAGAGTCAGTGAACTCAGGGGGCTTCCATAGCCTTGGCAGCTCATGACAAGAGCCTAGGGTGATTATTGATGCCATAAACAAGAGTGTCAAATTGTTAAATCAACAACAGGAGTCGCTTTGCACTTACTCCTCACATAAGATCTCTGTCCTTAATGTGTTGTTCAATGTGAATTAATGCTATAACTAGTACTCAAACAGTATTTTTCACTTTATGTTTCTGTGTGGGTGCAAACTGTTGAAATCTTTACTTAGTATATACTAAATTGATCTTCTGTGTAAAAAGAGAATTGAAAATCAATCTTGATGTGAATGGATTGAGAGAGGGAGTGGAAGATGGGAGGATTTTGGGTGGGAGGGAAGTTATGGGGGCAAAAAGCCATTGTAATCCATAAGTTGTACTTTGGAAATTTATATTTATTAAATAAAAGAAAAAAAACTTTAGTTAGTAATCAAAACTGAAGTGCTACTAACATAAAACATAAATATATAACAAAGGAATAGAATAGAGTGCTGAATAATAACTCCAAATATATGTGGTAAAATAATGAGGCTGAGGGAGCTTGATTTCCATGTGTTAGAGTGGAATATGACATATTTTTAAAATTTATTTATTTATTTTGAAAGTCACAGAGTTAAGGAAACATGCAGAGTATAATTGTTTGGTTCATTCCCCATATTGTTGCAACAGCCAGTGATAGGCTAGGCCAAAGCCACGAGCCAGGATCTTCATCCAGGTCTCCTACATGGGTGGCAGGGGTTCATATACTTAGGTTATCTTCTGCTGCTTTTCCCAGGCCATTAGTAGGGAGCTGGATTGGAAGTGGAACTCACGAGGGACAAACTAGCACCCCTATGGAATGAGGGTGTCATGGGTGGCAGCTTTACCCTCTGCACTGCAATGCTGGCCCTGAAATATGAACTTTATGTTACATCATACATAAACAATCAACCTAAAATGGATACATGTAAATATAAGACCTGAAGCCACAAATTCACTGGAAGAAAACACAGGGGAAAGTCTCTCAACTCTCAACATTTGTCTTGGCATTGATGACTTTGTTTATTATACCAAAATTAAAAATAAACAAATGAGATTACATCTAACTAAAAACGTTTTCACAGCCAAAGAAAAAAATCAGCAAAATTAAAACAGAAATATTCATACCAAGATATTTAAAAACTTCACTATTGGTTACATAGTAATCATTAGGATATTACCAAAAGCTACATTTTTCTTTCATATTTTGAGTTACTTCCATTGCAATTTGATTTGAGAATCATTTCCAGTTACAATGATTATTGAATTATCATTTTAATAACACTAAAACTTATAAATATAAATCCATACTGCATTAACTGTCCCTGCTGAAAATAATTTTAGAACATGATAGCTCGTTTTACTCGCTTTTTTTACATTCCATTTATTGACTCTATATTCTACTGTGTTATTGAAAAGTAAGCCTAATCCTACTTTCCATTTTTGGATACACACCTACTCCATAGAGGCTTGCCAGTTAGTTCCTTCCGACTTTCCTACAAAAAGTGCTGAACTAATTAATTGTGTCACAGTCATATGGTAAAATTGCATTGCTTGAGATTCTTGGATCCTAGTGTATTTACAGAATAAAGTAAATTAGAGTTCAAAGACATGAATTTCCTCATGATATCATTATCCAATTATCTTTAGTAAAAAGATAGGAAATGTTGTTTTTTCAAAAATGACTCAGAATATAATTAGCATTAGATCCTTTAAAACTTGTCAAGAATTCAAGAATGTGTTGCCACCATATTAATTGTATCTACAAGAACTGATTCAGTAAAAATAGATGGAAAGGGAAGTAAATTCAAACAGAAAGCTGATTATTAACAGTTATAGTCAGTTTACAAAAGCCAAATTGTACAAGTGTTTTTATACCATGTAGTCTTGGAGAGACTTTAGCTCTTGAAAGTAGTATGCAAAATTCTCTATTTTTTTTAAACTTTTATTTAATGAATATAATTTTCCAAAGTACAGAATATGGATTAAATGGCTTGCCCCCAATAACTTCCCTCCCACCTGCAACCCTCCCCTTTCCCACTCCCTCTCCCCTTCCATTCACATCAAGATTCATCCTCGTTTCTCTTTATATACAGAAGATCAGTTCAGCATACATCCAGCAAAGATTTCAACAGTTTGCTCCCACACAGAAACATAAAGTGAAAAATACTGTTTGAGTACTAGTTATAGCATTAAATCTCAATGTACAGCATACTAAGGACAAAGATCCTACATGAGGAGTAAGTGCACAGTGACTCCTGTTGTTGACTTAACAAATTGACACTCTTGTTGATGGCCTCAGTAATCACCCTAGGCTCTTGTCATGAGCTGCCAAGGCTATGGAAGCCCCCTGAGTTCACTGACTCTGATAATTTTTAGACAAGGCCATGATCAAAGTGGAAGTTCTCTCCTCCCTTCAGAGAAAGATACCTCCTTCTTTGATGACCCGTTCTTTCCACTGGGATCTCACTCGCGGAGATCTTTGATTTAGGTTTGTTTGTTTTTTGTTTTTTTTTTTTTTTTTTTTTTTTTTTTTTTCCCCAGAGTGTCTTGGCTTTCCATGCCTGAAATACTCTCATGGGCTTTTCAGCAGGATCCGCTAACCCTTAATACTTTTGGTTGAATACCGTAATCAGAATTCTCTATTTCAAGATGATTAAACATTTCTTCTAAAAAGTCTGACTACAAAGAATTGTTAGTACTAAATAGGTCTATGAAACATTTTTTTTTAAATTAATCTCAAATGATACAACTGAACCCTTGAAATTAATGTAGAAATAAAACTTCCTAGTGATACTACTCTAAAAGTGCGAAATACAAGGTTTTCATTAAGTTAAAGGGCATGGCTCTTAAATGTATAGGATAGATTAAGACTTAAACAGAAGCTTGCTAGAGCTGTGTAATACTATTTCATGAAATGTTGTTGAATAGTATAGTAACAAAATCACAACGAGAGAACAATGAGGTGTATCAGCTTTGTGGTGTAGTTGGTCATGTACCTGTTCAAGTCCATGATGCTCCATTTCCTTTGCAGCTTGCTACTAAATGCACCTGGGAAAGCAATGCAGGTTGTCACATGCACCTGTACCTCTGTCACTCGCATGGGGGACCGAGATGGAGTTCCAGGCTCCTGGCTTCAGCCAGACCCAACCCTGGCTGTTACAGTCATGTAGAGGGAGTGAACCAGCAGACAGACGTGTTCTCTCTCTCTCCATCTCTCTCTTTCTCCCCCATCTCTCTGCAACTCTGCCTTCCAAACAATAAAATATTTTTTTGAAAAGAGAGAACAATGATTTGAAAATTATGAGTTTAGATAACAACATCTAGAAAGACTTTGGGTAAAAATATGTTTTTGATTCTTTCGTCCATTCATATTTAGATTTAGATATTTATAGTTTGTGAGTACAATTTTAAATGACATTTTGAATGAACTTAATAAATAAATACATTATTTATAAAATGTAATCTAAGTGATTTATTTTATGACTTTATTTTACTCTCTTTTTTTTCCATCAAGCTACATTTTCCTTTAACATTCTGAATGCTGAGTGGCTGAGCCTACAGTTTTTTGTTTGTTTGTTTCTTTCTTTTTTTTTTTTTTTTTTTTTTTGACAGGCAGAGTGGACAGTGAGAGAGAGACAGAGAGAAAGGTCTTCCTTCTTGCCGTTGGTTCACCCTCCAATGGCCGCCGCGGCCAGCGCACTGTGCTGATGCAAAGCCAGGAGCCAGGTGCTTCTCCTGGTCTCCCATGGGGTGCAGGGCTGAAGGACTTGGGCCATCCTCCACTGCACTCCCGGGCCACAGCAGAGAGCTGGCCTGGAAGAGGGGCAACCGGGACAGAATCCGGCGCCCTGACCGCGACTAGAACCCAGTGTGCTGGCGCCGGAAGGCAGAGGATTAGCCTAGTGAGCTGCTTTCCGGCCTGACCCTCCAGTTTTCTAAGGTTTCATCACAGTTTCAATGAATCTTGGACTATACCTTTCTCTTTCTGCATTGTGAAGGACTAATCTTCAAGATATTTACATTACATGTCAACAAAACCTCCCATAACCTTCTTGGGCAGAGCTATTTGATCTTACTTTTTTGATTCCACAATATTTTGTTCATGATATTTTTATCACTTCACATGTTATTACATACCATCTATGCAGATGTCTGTCACACTCTGAGAACTTTGGTGGTAATTACTGAGTCTTTTCTGTGATAAGTGCCTAAAATAGTATCAACTACATGATGAGAATCAATTCATTTTTGTTAGATGAATAAATGATTCCATAAATAGTGATTCAAGGAATGGCAAACATTGTTAATGATTCCCCACCTTCATTCTTACTTTCTCCCTTTAGTAACTGATACTGCTACTTTAGTTTTAGCAGAGCATGTGACTGCTGAATTAGAAACACATTTCCCCATATTCCTGGATAAAGTATGTGAATACATTCTTGTGAACAGTAGGTGGGCAAAAATGATGTATGTAACCTTTGGGTCACTTCCATAAAAATATATTACATATTACCTACTTATTCTCATTGCCTTGAAATCAGATTCAGTATCATTGAAATCGTTTTGTGTTACGCACAAAAACTGCACCTCAAGCAACGGAGAGACATCATGCTTGGAATAATCTGGGTAACTAAAGGACCTGATGAAAGAAAGCCACATTTTCATAATGTAGTGTCCATCTCCTCTTGGGTGATGATGAAGTAAACCTCTATGCTATATGAGACTGTCCATTTGAGATCTCTGTTACAAAATCTTAGCCTATATCCTACATGCAATTCTACATCCTATGCAATATACCTATCCTATGTATAAAGCTCTTAATCTCACGGCAGTGTATCTTCAGCAACTTTGAGTTCTCGGTCACTTTCACATCCTCTCTCTAGTAGTAGTGTTCCCATTACACATGATAAACAGCAGTGTAGCAACCCAAGCCAATACCTGTAACAGTACAAATCCCAACTGTGGTATCAGCTTAAGCATTATTTGATCAGAGGCTGCCGCAACACTGACTACTAACAGTTGTTTCTGCCAGTAGTGTCACTGGGCTTTTCTACTCTGCTCCCTTGTAACCACACAGCTAAAAAGTTGTATGCAATTCTATGACACTCTATATAACAAACAAACAAAATTTCAGTATATTTGCTGATTACCACATGTCATTACTACCAGTATGGACAATTTTATAGTAGCAGTGACATCATCAAATGTGGATTAGAGAAGATTTGCACTCATGGCTTTTCTGATCTGGTTGGAGCTGTCTCCAATGTGTTATGGATTTGACAATATCAGTCTGTTTATTCTATCATAAAGGGCCTTCTAAACTTATCAGTGTAACCCCAATCCATTATTTACTTACAATTCTGGAGAGTAATTGTGGCTGGGATCTTTGGGTGGTCCTTCCTCACTTCTTCCCTAGGATCAGTGATTCATGTGGTTATTGTCAGGTGGCATCTCAATAGATTACGGGACTAAGATGGCCTCTGTCACAAGTTTTGGAATTTGGTGTTCACTGCAGACAAGGATAACCTGCATTCCATCCACACAGACTGTTTTCCTAATGTAGGTCAATGTAGTTTCATTTTCTTGACTCATCAAGGATAGATTTTCAAGAGGATGATAGAAATAACTCCATCACCTATTGAAACTCCACTCTGAAGTTCCATATGTTCCTTTTTCAGTTTATTAGTCATTCTCCTTAAATCACAAGGCCAGTTCAAACTCAATGCAATAAAAACATTCTGGTTAAACACAAATTTCTTTTTAAAGATTGATTTAATTTATTTGAAAGACAGAGTTACAGAGAGAGATAGAGACAGAGAGCAAGGTCTTCTGTCTGCTGGTTTACTCCCCAGATGGCCACAACAGCCAGAGCTGAACCGATCTGAAGCCAAGAGTCACAATCTTTTTCCAGCTCTCCCACGTAAGAGCAGAGGTACAAGCACTTGGGCCGTCTTCTACTGCCTTCCCAGGCCATAGAAGAAAGCTGGATTGGAAGAGGAGCAGCTGGGACTAGAACCAGCGCCCATATGGGATGCCAGCACCTCAGGCCAGGGCTTTAACCGGCTGTGCCACAGCGCAGGCCACAAATCCAAATGTTTAATTTGTGACATTTTCCCTTTTATCTGCAAGTGAACTGCTATTGAAACACACAGGTTTAACATCTTGCTGTCATTAGTAAGACTAATGAATAAAATAAAACAAAACTGTAAATAAGTATTGGCAAGAATGTAGAGAAATTAGGAGCCTTGTACAGTGATGGTAGGAATGTTAAATGATACAGACCCTGTGGAAAACAATGTAGTGGTACTTCAAATAATGAAACATAGAATTATTGTATTATACAGTAATTTAATTTTGGGGATATATCCAACACAAATAATACATACATACATATTAACAATATTATGTATATGTTTATACATTGACTTCCCTTCATATACATGTATATATAGTTTTAACTTTCATATATAAAAGAATATACATTGCATTTTTCTTTGCTTTATCAATTATTTCATTTATCATAATGATCACCAATTCATCCATATTTTTGCAAATGTCAGAATTTTGCTCTTCTTTATGGCTGAATAATATTCTATTAGGTATATATATATTCCACATTTGCTTTATTCTTTCATGCATTGATGGACATCTAGGTTGATTTCATATCTTTGCAATAGTGAATAATGAAATAAATATGTGAGTACAAGTCATTGTTTCATATACAGACTTCATTTCCTTTATATATATTCCCAGAAGTGGGATAGCTGGATCATATGGTAGATCCACTTTGAGTTCTATTAGGAATTCCTACACTGTTTTACATAATGGCTTTACTAAATTGCACTCTCACCAAAATGTATTAGGATTCTCTACACATTATAAACTCACCAATATTTGTTATTTTCTGTCTTTTGTATAATAGCCATCTGAACTGCTTGAGTTGGTACCTCATTGTGGTTTTTTTTTTTTTTTTTTTTTGCATTTCTATGGTGGCTAGTGATATTGAGCATGTTGTTATGTGTTTATTGGTCATTTGCATTTCTTATTTTTCTTCTTTATTATTTATTTGAGTGGCAGAGTTACAGAACGAGAGAGGGGAAGACAGAAAGAAAGGTCTTCTATCCACTGGTTCACTCTTCAAAAGGTCACAATGGAGGGGATGCAAACTATTGTCTTATGAAATTGTTCCCTAAAGGCCAACAAAATTAATCTCTATTTTGGCATTAAAATTTAACAACTATCACTTTCCACTGAATTCTTTCTTTCTCAAACAAAATAATATAAATATATTTATTATAATCCTAATGTAATATTAGATCTATTAGCATTTTTATAATCTAATAATATTAATTCACCTGAGAAGGGAAGTTTAAAATATCCCCAACTTCAATAAGAATCTGGAATATTTAACGAATCTAATTAGGTTAATTACTTAAAGAATATCAGTAATGAAAGAGACACATCCACAACATATAGGAACTGTTGACAAAGTGAATTCACAACTTACCTGATACCTAACAAAGGCCACAGCATACCTTCAGATATGTCGCAGATGTTCCCTAACAGTGTTTTATAGCAGTTTATAAGCAACGGTTTCTTTGTCGCTCCCCCTCTTCATGGAGGAACGACACTAAACCCTGCCTAGGTTTCCTATCCGAGTCACGGCACCATTATGTCGCTCCCCCTCTTCGTGGAGGAACAACACAGGACCGTGCGCTGTTCTTTCATCTGCTCGGCCCTCCCCGGGTTTGCTGCTGGTTCTTCCCGGGTTGGCTGCCGTCCCTTCCACCTCCGTGGAAGGGCAGTTCCCCCTGGCCACTTTCCCCACTTCTGCAGGGGAGCGGCACACCGCCGGCCGGCTCTCTCGGGGGCTGCACAGGTGTTCCTTCAGATAGATGTTTCACGTGCATGTCCTCTTCCACCAATCCCAACTCTGCTACCCACATGCCGAGTACGCTGCTCTCCTCCAATCAGGAGCAGGTCCTGCTGTTTATTGGTTGAACTGGAGGCAGCTGTATAGAAGCTGTTTCCTCCTCTCCCAGCGCCATATTGTGGGAGAGCAGATGCAAAGAATAAGTCTTAATTCCAGTAACTTAGTCTAGTCCAAGTTGCTCCCCACAGATCCCCCTTTCTTTTTATTTTTGGCGTTGATAAGCGCCTGTCTTCGGTGCCCCGCGGCACACACTCTGCTCTGCTTGCTAGAGTTGCCCACAGGTGCTTACAAGCCCTAACAATCAGGCAAACCGAATCCGGGTCCTCTCTTCGCCTTGTTGTGAGGAGGTTTTTAGGCGCTGATGCGTGCCTGTGTTCGGTGCCCTGCAGCGCATGCTCTGCTCTGCTAGAACTGCCTGCAGGTGCTTACAAGCCCTATCAGGCAAACCGAATCCAAGCCTTCTCATTGCCGTACTGTGGGGAGACTTATTGGTGTTGATTCGTGCCTATCTTCGGTGACCTGCAGCTTATACTCTGGTTGAGCTGCCTGCTGGTGCTTATCGCCTTACTAATCAGGCAGACCGAATCCAAGCCTTCTCATTGTGGTATTGTGGGGAGACTTATTGATGTTAATTCGTGCCTGTCTTTGGTGACCTGCGGCACATAAGCTGCTAGCCGCCCACAGGTGCTCACAACCTCCCTAATCAGGCAGACCGAATCCAAGCTCTCTCATTGCCATGTTGAGGGGAGGCCTTATTTTTCTCTATTTCTCTATCTCCGGGCATTCCTATCTCTCCCATTTTACTTCTATCTGCCAGCATTCCTATTTCTCTCATTTTACTTCTAAATTTCTGTTTCTCTTATCCCTGCGGCTTCCCGGCGCCCACCCCGAGGCTGCTTCTAGGCGGCTTCCTGGCTCTGAGCCGCTTCAGCCCACGCTTCTCTCATCTGCGCGGCTTCCCGGCTTCGCACGCGCACTCCGCGGTCTCCGCGCTCCTTCGCGCCCGCACCATGGCCTTTGTGCCAGCCCCACGTTAACTATCTACTTGTGCCCCACGCGCTCTCTCTGCGCTGCAGCCTCCGCGAGTCACACAGCCCAGCTCATGTTTCCGCCACCGGCATTCAGTCCAAGTCCCCCGGGGTAACCTGGCGAATTCAACCCAGCTCACGTCTGCGCCCCTCGGTTTGGCTTCCCGTCCTTTGCTCCCCAGGCCAATCTGATGGATTCCAACCTGGCTCACACGTCCGCTTCTGGTTTTAACTTTTCGCCTTTTGCTCCCCGGGCTGACTTGAAGAATTCCAAGCTGGCTTACATCTCCGCCTTGGCCTGCCCCCGCGGCTTCATCCTCCCTAACATTTTTCTCTACCTGGTATGTTTCCTAACTTTTCTTCCAACAATGTTCCTCCCTCATTTCTCCTGGCTTCTCCCCACAGTCCGTTTCCGAGTCTGTTTGTTCTAGCTTTCACTTTCGCTTTCGACCTTAGAGATTTTTCCCAGCTTCCCCCCATAGTCCGTATCTGAGTCTATGCCTAGGCTTTTGATAGCTTCTTCCGGCACCTTTTCCGTCCGGCTTTTCCCTAGGCTCTTTACTAGTCTCTCTCTCCGGTATTTTCCCACTTCTTCCCGCTTCTTCCCTCCTAAGTTTCCTATCCGAGTCACGGCACCATTATGTCGCTCCCCCTCTTCGTGGAGGAACGACACTAAACCCTGCCTAGGTTTCATATCTGAGTCACGGCACCATTATGTCACTCCCCCTCTTCGTGGAGGAACAACACAGGACCGTGCGCTGTTCTTTCGTCTGCTCAGCCCTCCCCGGGTTTGCTGCTGGTTCTTCCCAGGTTGACTGCCGTCCCTTCCACCTCCGTGGAAGGGCAGTTCCCCCTGGCCACTTTCCCCACTTCTGCAGGGGAGCGGCACACCGCCGGCCGGCTCTCTCGGGGGCTGCACAGGTGTTCCTTCAGATAGATGTTTCACGTGCATGTCCTCTTCCACCAATCCCAACTCTGCTACCCACATGCCGAGTACGCTGCTCTCCTCCAATCAGGAGCAGGTCCTGCTGTTTATTGGTTGAACTGGAGGCAGCTGTATAGAAGCTGTTTCCTCCTCTCCCAGCGCCATATTGTGGGAGAGCAGATGCAAAGAATAAGTCTTAATTCCAGTAACTTAGTCTAGTCCGAGTTGCTCCCCACATTCTTAATCCTTTCTCATGTGGAATGTAACAGCAATAGTCGTGATCAATTATCCTGCTAACTTAATAGAAAATTATATTTCCAAGTAAATCTGCTGGAAATATATTTTTCTTTACATAGATAATGAATCTGATGTCAAAGTTTTACCTCACAAAGTTTATCATTTGGATAAACAGGATAAAGTCAATCATATATGAGTTCAAAATCAAAAATTTCAATAAAGTTTTTATTAAGTAATTAAAGCTGATACATCATTAAATCACATTCTAAAGTTTGCATGATATAAGAAATGTTTTTGGGGACCATAGGTCACTTGCTAAATAATCTCATAAATTACAAGCAAACAAGCACAGTTAAAGAACCACAAGCATATATTTTTGTGCATGCTAGCCTATGTGATATTGGGTAGATGCAATGGTGTTTTTGTTCAGTTGACTTGTCATTGATTGTTCTAATATACAACACTTGTCTGCATGATTACAGATTATGATTGCTGTTTGCTGCTGAAAATTTGAATTTAAATGTTATATGCCACAACCAACTGAACAAAAGTACTTCTTGAGGATTAGTTTTTAGCAAATATATGATTGCTAAACTACATAAGTAGGATAATTTGAAAGGAAATCAGGGGCCAGCACTGTGGTTTAGCAGGCAAAGCACCGCCTACAGCACCAGTATCCCATATGGAACCCGGATGGAGTCCCAGTTACTCCACTTCCAGTCCAGCTCCATGCTAATGTATCTGGGAAAGCAGCAGAAGATGGCCCAAGTCCTTCAACCCCTGAACCCCTCTGGGAGAACCAGATGAAGCTCTTGGCTCCTGGCTTCAGCCTGGTCCCTAGCCCTGGGCCATTGTGGCCATTTGAGAAGTGAACCAGCACATGGAGGATCTTCCTCCCTAACCCTACCCCTATCCCTATCTCTACCTTTACCCCAACCTCTACCTCTCCTCTGTGGCTCTGACTTTCAAATAAATAAATCTTTAAAGAAAAAAGAAAGGAAAACAAAGACTGAAACTTAAGATGGAAGTGTCTTTGAATGCACTGAGGAGGTCAGGAAAGATCCTTTATTTTTGTCTTTTTAATTAATTAATTAATTAAATATTTATTGATTTATATGAAAGAGAGGGAGATATAGCAGGAGAGAGAGACAGAGAGATATAGAGAGAGAAACAATTTTCCATCTGTGGATTCACTCCCCAGGTGGCCACAACTGCCAGTGCTGGTCCAGGCTGAAGCCAGAATCCAGAAGCTTCTTCCAGGTCTCCCACTTGTGTACAAACAATTGGATCATCTTCCAATGCTCTTTTCAGGCCCAAAGAAAGGAGTCGGATTGGAAGTAGAGCATCAGGGACAGGAACTGACACCCATATGGGATGCTGACAGCAGGCAGCAGCATTACCCACTATGCCACAATGCCATCCCAATCTTCTATTTTTTTAATTGGAAGAACTTTCATTTTTCATAGTTCAAAACCTCTCTGGACATCTCTGTTGACTAATTTCCTAAATACCCACAACAACTAGAGAAGTCCAGGAAGAAGTCAGGAGTTGAGAACTCAATTAAGATCTCCCATGTTGGGGACTGGGACACAAGCACTTGGGCCATCATCAGCTGTCTGCTAGAGTGCACATTAGCTGGAAGCTGGAATTGGAAGTGGAGCCAGGACTTGAACTCTGGTACCCCAATAAGGGATGCAGGTTTTCCAAGCAGTGCCTTAACCACTGTGAGGAAAAGCCAACCCATATTCAGAAGAATGTAAAGATGATTATAATATAATATGATATATAAAATGAATATAATAGATGATTATTTTAGATGTGTGATTAAGAGATTTAAATCTTATTCTATAAGAAATCTGGAGTCCTTGAAATACAAAAATAGCTTACAGTTTGGACATTTAAAAATATAATTGAAAGTGGTATACAACTGGATTAGGAAATATTAGATATCTAGAAATGAATTAAAATTGTCAGAAAGATCATCCTGTTAAAATAAACTTGGAAAAGGCTGTGAATGAGATATTTGGGTGACTAGATTGCTCTTGAGATCCATTTCTCAACTCACATTATGAGGCCAGACTTAAGCAGTCATAAAAAAAAAATTGCAAGAACATAAAATCACAGACCAATATACTTTATCAGCAATTTCAAAAGTCTGAAAAAATTCTAACAAATCCCATTTGGTAATATGTAAATACATATTATATGGACAAATTTGGTATGAATGCAAAATTGAATTAAATTCATAAATTTCTTTAATGTTGCACTCTTCTTCCCTTTTCAAGGCATTTTCCATCTGATAGGATCATCAGTTGTCTCAGCATTCCTAGGATTGTTTCAATTTTAACAGTTCTACTTTCCAGAAACTATTCTGCGGAAATTCTTATTTTTAGTGATGAGCCAAAAAGTTGGCAGAAATATTCAAAACTCCTAATGCAGCCAACAAATACAGTTTGAAAGTGAGCATGTTTTCACTGTCAAGTAGATACTAGATGATCCACCTTCTCTAGTTTATGCTTTGCATTTTATGATTTTGTCTGGCATTGGCAAATATGATTTTCAGCTCACAATAATCAATCATGCAATACTGCACCACACAACTCATGAGACTTAAGTGTCAAGTGTGCAGTTTAGTAATCAATCAAAATGTTCGCTTTTAACTTATCTTTGGTTTTGTCCATAGGTTAATTGTTGTGTTTTACATCAAGATAGTGCTACTTTACTTTTTAACCTAGTGGATATTTGACAATATTGACTAAGAGATACAATTATGAAATAATTACACCAACAAATCAGCATGAACCAGACATCACTGAAAAATGATGGAGTACTACATTGTTTGAATAAATGATAGAAAGGCACACAGTTCTGGAATAGGGAGTAGGGAGGTAAATACCCAAAACAGAGCCTACTGTGCAATGTGCGGTAAAATATTTGAGAATGGAAATAGTACAAAATGCCATAAACAAGAGTGTCAATTTTTTAAGTCAACCACAGGAGTCACTGTGCACTTACTCCTCATGTAGGATCTTTGTCCTTAGTGTGCTGTACATTGAGATTTAATGCTATAACTAGTACTCAAACAGTATTTTTCACTTTATGTTTCTGTGTGGGTGCAAACTGTTGAAATCTTTACTTAATGTACGCTAAACTGATCTTCTGTATATAAAGAGAAACGAGGATGAATCTTGATGTGAATGGAAGGGGAGAGGGAGTGGGAAAGGGGAGGGTTGCAGGTGGGAGGGACGTTATGGGGGGGAAGCCATTGTGATCCATATTCTGTACTTTGGAAATTTATATTCATTAAATAAAAGTTTATAAAAAAAAGAATGTGAAAGCACACTCAAGACTGAATCTTTTTTTATAAATATTTATTAATTTATTTGAAAGAGTTACAGAGAGAGAGAAGGAGAAGCAAAGAGAGAGAGACAGAGACAGAGACAGAGAGAGACAGAAAGAGAGAGAGAGGTCTTCCATCCGCTGGTTCACTACCCAGATGGCCATTCTGGCTGTGCTAATCCAAAGCCAGGAGCCAGGAGCCAGGAGCTTCCTCAAGGTCTCCCATGTGGGTGCAGGGGCCCAAGGACTTGTGCCATCTTCTACTGCTTTCCAAGCCTCAGCAAAGAGCTAGATTGGAAGTGGAGCAGCCAGAACTAGAACCGGCTCCCATATGGGTTGCCGGCACTGCAGGCATGGGAATTGTCATTATGTAATTATTTATTTATTTATTTATTGTACACCAGAATTATAGAGAAAGAAGGAGGGAGACAGAGAGAGAGGGGTCATCCATCCACCAGTTCATTCCCCAAATGGCCGCAACTGCTTGGGCAGGGCCAGGCCAAATCAGAAGCCACAAGCTTTTCACAGGTCTCACATGTGATTGTCAGAGGCCCAAGCTTTTGAACCATCTTCTACTGCTTTCTCAGGCACCTTAGCCGGGAGCTGGGTGGAAAGTAGAGCAGCCAGCCTGGAACTGGTACCCATACGTGATGTTGGCATTATAGGTGGAAGACCTACCAGTTACACCATAATGCTGGCCCCCACTATGTTCTTAAAAGTCTACATATAAAATAAATGAAAATTGTCCCCATTATATAAGCAATTAAAAAAAAACAGCTCATGGAAAAATGGAACTAAAATCATTTAACTTTCCATTGAACATTTTGAAGGCTCCACACATATTAACATGTTATCCCTTAGACCATTCTGTGAAACAGAACACAAATGAAGACCTGTTCTAAGTTGATCTAAATGACACTAGTATATTAATTTTGAGAACTGTTCTAGAATGATTTTCCTTTATCGATGGGCTCTCCATTCCATTCTCCAGCATCATTAGATTATGTACGATTTCCCTTGCCCCTTCTAAGTCATTTTGGAAATCCTGTGTTTTGTCAGGTGTCACTTTCATTTTCACTATTGTATCCTTTTGAGGTGTCATGTACTTGTATTTTCCTCAAAGAAGTGCATTAGCAATTTCAAGTTCAGTGTGTATTATGTTGCCTTTGCTTTTGAGATATTTTCTTAACATTTGCTTTGCTGTCAGGAGGCATCTTAAGCAGAAACATGTCATTTCTTCACTGACAAACATCACTTGATAGAGACAGTTGAAAAAATGCTTTCTTTAGATGTTATTTTTCAGTTGTAATGATAGGTTCTATTATTTACAACTTAAACTGAGATGTGCTATCTTATTAATAGATTTTGTGTCATCAAGACTGAAAAACAAATTGAATAGTCTTATCTATCTTTGGAAAACAGTTACTTTATTTCAGTGGGCATATCAATAAAATTATAATACTGAAAGTCTAGTATAATAAATATATATTGGAGAATAGAATGTTGGGAGATAGGAAAAAAACTGTTTAGATAACAAGATTTGGGGTCCAGTGTTCTAAGAAAACAAAGACACTATTTATATGTGTTTTGTTTTCTTAAAATTAAACATGTTTCTATAGGCATTTCTTAAAAAATGTTTCAGAATAATTTAAACTTACAAAGCAAGAAGTGTAAAGTAGCAATACAAATAGTTTTCAGACACTACAATCACCGCATCCTCTGTTATTAGCATCTTATATTAGAATTATGTATCTGTTACAGTAAATGAAGCACTCTCACCTTCCCCTATTTTGTTACTCTAAACTCCTTCTCCTTCTATCTCCTCCCTTCTCAATCTCTAGTAATCATCATTGTGTGCTCATATTGGGGTGTTTTTAGTTTTGGTTTCTTTAGCTCCTACACATAAACGAGAACACACAATATTTTTCTTTCTAAATCTGATTTATTTCATCCACCATGTTGTTCTCAAGTTCCATCCGTTTTGCTGCAAATGACAGGGTCTCATTCTTTTTTAAGCCTACATAGTACTCTATTGTATTCAATAGTGATTTAAAAATCATTATTTATGAAATATTAGTAGACATGATTAAGAAGAAAGTGAGTGTTTTATGAAGAACTACCACATACGTTTTTCTAAAAGAATATCTAAACAGTTGTTATTTTTCTACAAATGAATAAGATTCAGTAGCAGATTCAAACTTTCTTATTCCCTTTGGATTATAGCTTGAACATAGTTCTTTTGGTATTTTGGTGAATGTTATCATAGCCAGACACTAATTTTATTTGTGGCATTATTAAACAACTCATTTAGAAAAGTAAAGATGAGCATCAATAGCATTTTTATTGTTTTCATCCACAAATTATTTTCCATGTAATATTCTTTGCATTAGTATGTAAATTGTTATAGTTATGATTTGATTAGTTATACATTTTTAAGAACAAGAAATAAAAGAGGTGTATATTTAGCTTAGTGGCTAGGCATCTGCGTCCAGTGTCTCATACTTGCGTTCAGTTTCTGACTCCAGCTTCTGACTCTGGCTTTCTATTAACGCTTTCCCAGGAGGCAGTGGAGATAGCTCAAGTAATTGGCTTCTTGCCTTCTACGTGGAGACCTACATAGCCATCCCAGCCCTAGCTTCAGCATCAGCCCACTTGT
Organism: Oryctolagus cuniculus; assembly: GCF_051225735.1. Classification (NCBI taxonomy): domain Eukaryota; kingdom Metazoa; phylum Chordata; class Mammalia; order Lagomorpha; family Leporidae; genus Oryctolagus; species Oryctolagus cuniculus. The sequence continues at coordinate 95,416,319 of NC_142871.1, read as the reverse complement.
GGCTGCTGTAGACATTCAGGGAATAAACCAGAAGATGGAAACTCTGTTTCTGTTTGCATCTCTTTCCGTCTCTCTCTATCTTTGTTTCTCTCATTGTCTCTCCTCCATTCAAATAAATGAATATTTGTTTAAAAAAAGAAATTACCAACTTGAGTGTTTCCTAAAGTTTTTTATAATTCCAAATTTGGAAATTATAATTGAGAAACAGTTTCTGGCACCATGGCACTCTACATTCTAGTAATTACAGATTTTACATTGGGAGTTATATTAATAACAAAATAACTGTGATATCATTTGAGATCTTGGTGAGGATTATATGACTGGTTAATAACAGATTTTATATGCTATTTTTATGGACCACAATTTCATCCTGCTCATTAATTATCATAACAAATCCATAAGAACTTACTTAGACTCACTGATACAATTAACTTCAGTTGCCTTACACATTTTCTATACCTGTGGGTCATCTTCCTTCTGTTTCCATATCTGATATTGAAACAAATTGTAAGTTGCCTTTTGTTTTTTTTTATTTTTTAAACTTTTATTTAATGCATATAAATTTCCAAAGTACGACTTATGGATTACAATGGCTTCCCCCCCATACCGTCCCTCCCACCCACAACCCTCCCCTTTCCCACTCCCTCTCCCCTTCCATTCACATCAAGATTCATTTTCGATAATCTTAATATACAGAAGATCAGCTTAGTATACATTAAGTATGGATTTCAACAGTTTGCTCCCACACAGAAACATAAAGTGAAAAATAATAGATGATTTTTTTAAATGATGATGAAATCAGAGCAGACCTATTGTCATGTTTAATCCCAGTGAGAGTCAAGTTGGGAGTTGATAATTTCTTTTTTTTTTTTTTTTTTTTTTTTTTTACAGAGGATCAGTTTAGTATGCATTAAGTAAGGATTTCAACAGTTTGCACCCCCATAGAAACACGAAGTGAAATATATTGTTTGAGTACTCGTTATAGCATTAAATCTCAATGTACAGCACATTAAGGACAGAGATCCTACATGAGGAGTAAGTGCACAGTGACTCCTGTTGTTGACTTTACCAATTGACACTCCTGTCTATGGCATCAGTAATCTCCCTATGCTCCAGTCATGAGTTTCCAAGGCTATGGAAGCCCTCTGAGTTCTCCGACTCTTATCTTGTTTAGACAAGGTCATAGTCAAAGTGGAGGTTCTCTCCTCCCTTCAGAGAAAGGTACCTCCTTCTTTGATGACCTGTTCTTTCCACTGGGATCTCACTCGCAGAGATCTTTTGCCAGAGTGTCTTGGCTTTCCATGCCTGAAATACTCTCATGAGCTTTTCAGCCAGCTCCGAATGCCTTTAGGGCTGATTCTGAGGCCAGAGTGCTATTTAGGACATCTGCCATTCTATGAGTCTGCTGAGTATCTCACTTCCCATGTTGGATAACTCTCCCCTTTATTTACTCCATCAGTTAGCGTTAGCAGGTACTAGACTTGTCTATGTGCTCCCTTTGACTCCCAGTCCCTTCACCATGACCAACTGTGAACTGAAACTGATCACCTGGAACAGTGAGATGGCATTGGTACGTGCCACCTCGATGGGATTGAATTGGAATCCCCTGGTATGCTTCCAACTCCACCACTTGGGGCAAGTCAGCCTGAGCATGTCCCAAATTATACATCTCTTCCCTCTCCCATTCCCACCACCATGTTCAACAGGGATCACATTTCAGTTAATTTTCAACACTTAAGAATAACTGTGCATCAATTACAGATCTAAACCAGTCATATTAAGTAGAACAGATAAAAAAACTACTAAGAGGGATAATGTATTTAGTTGTTCATTAACAGTCAGGGCTATGCTGATCAAGCCACCATTTCCCATAGTGTCCACCTCACTCCAACAGGTTTCCCTCTTGGTGTTCAGTCAGTCGTCACCGATCAGGGAGAACATATGGTATTTGTCCCTTTGGGACTGGCTTATTTCACTCAGCATGATGTGTTCCAGATTCCTCCATTTTGTTGCAAATGACTGGATTTCGTTGTTTCTTACTGCGGTATAGTATTCTAAAGAGTACATATCCCATAATTTCTTTATCCAGTCTATCGTTGATGGGCATTTTGTTTATGCATGTGGACACACATCCACAAGTCAGAATTCTATACTCACCCTTCCCCAAACAATTGGCAGCTCAGATAAAACTCAGGCAATTTGAATTTGGAAAGATAATTATGTAAATCTTATAGTACACCAGGGAGTTTGTTTGGATAGGAAATTCTGGAGTAAAATCTTGTGTGTGAGCTCCAGGTGAACATGTCTTACTGGCTCCAAGGACTCACTGTGGATGAGATGCACCTTGAGATTGATTAAGTGAAACTCTGATGCAAAGGGTCTTGGTTAGGGACCCTAGTACCTGAGTGTAATAGACATTGGTATCTGTGCAATGTATTGCAATGTGTAAAGCAATACAAGGTGGTCACTTAAGAAGAGCAGAATAATTGCAACATGAATGGCTCTGCTGATTGATTATTCTCAGATATGTTACTTCTGCAGGTTTTTTTATGTTTTGTTTTTTGTTGTTGTTGTTGTTGTTGTTTGTTTTTGACAGGAGTTAGAGAGAGAGAGAGAGAGAGAGAGAGAGACAGAGAGAAAGGTCTTCCTTCCATTGGCTCACCCCCCAAATGGCCACCATGGCCGGCATGCTACACCAATCCGAAGCCAGGAGCCAGGTGCTTCCTCCTGGTCTCCCATGTGGGTGCAGGGCTCAAGCACTTGGGCCATCCTTCACTGCCTTCCCGGGCCACAGCAGAGAGCTGGACTGGAGAGGAGCTACCTGGACAGAACCCGGCACCCCAACTGGGACTAGAACCTGGTGTGCCAGCGCCGCAGGCGTAGGATTAACCAAGTGAGTCGCGGCACTGGCACTTCTGCAAATTTTTAAATTACAGATAGCCACATCACATTCTCAACTCTGTAGAAGTACCAAGTGAGGGAGAATCCAGGTGTTATGAATATAGGCCAAAGGTCAGGAACAGCGCAAGGTGAAAACTGAAGAAGAAATTCCTTAAAGTAACCAAGCTATCAGTTCTCATAGCTTTTACTTTCAACTGATCCTTTCTTCTGTGTCAAGTCTTAAGGTACTGAAGATTTCCTCTTTACTAACACTTAGGTGAAATACTTCTAGACTCTGTAGACTGGATCGTCATCGGATTCCCCTGTAGTTACTATTTCCTTTTAATTTTTTATGTATTTGAAAGAGGAAGGGGGAGGGAGAGAGAGAGAGAGGGAGAGAGAGAGGGAGAGACAGAGAGAGAAAGAGAGCGAGCGAGCTCATCCACTGGTTTTACTTCCCCAATTTCCAAAACATCCAGGGCTGGTTTGGGAATCAACTCAAGCCAACTCTACCACATGGTTTGAAGGGACTTAGCTACTTGAGCCATCAACTGCTACTTCCCAGAGTGTGCATTAGCAGGAATCTGGAATTGGGAGTGCAGCTGGGATTTGAGCCCAGGCTCGCCAATATAAGATGTGATGAACCCAAGTGGCATTCTAACTGCTAGGCCAAACGTCTCATGTTTTCCTTAATATTTATGTCAATAATTCATTAACTCATTCATTCAGTTATCCCACAAACATTTATTGGAATAGTGTTGGACAAAAGATATGTGGGGCCAGCGCCATGGCTCAATAGGCTTATCCCCACCTGCGGCTCTGGCATCCTGGGTTCTAGTCCCAGTCAGGGCACCGGATTCTGTCCTGGTTGCCCCTCTTCCTGTCCAGCTCTCTGCTGTGGCCCAGGAGGGCAGTGGAGGATGGCCCAAGTGCTTGGGCCCTGCACCTGCATGGGAGACCAGGAGAAGCGCCTGGCTCCTGGCTTTGGATCAACATGGTACGCCGACTGCAGCACGCTGGCCGCAGCGGCCACTGCGGGGTGAACCAATGGAAGAAAGACGTTTCTCTCTGTCTCTCTCTCTCACTGTCCACTCTGCCTGTCAAAAAAAAAAAAAAGATATTTATTTGGTAGCAGTCTTCCTGCAGAAAAAATAAATAAGTAAATATATAAATAATCGAATATCAGATACCAATCTGTTTATGTGATAAATAACTTTACTTTTATTTTAATTTTGAATTTGATGAACAATCAACTATTGTGTTGATCCCTGAAATTCATTTATGATGCAGTAACTCACATGATGTTATGATTTGCATGAACAGTGTTCACATTTCTGATGTGCTCAAGATAGTTTTTTTTCTCAACTGAATTATAGTAAAATAGTGGAATAAATGAACTGAAATAACTGATGCTTTTTTATTACCAATTTTGTTTTATAATATATTCTCCAAATATTGATCTTTAAATTTCTTTTAGTCCTTGTAAAAACCAATATAATCACATGTAATAATGCCATAATCAGGTAGAACATGCTTCAGGAAATAAACACATTACTTTGGAGGATGAGATTAACAGCAAATATTTTGTCAATAATATGATATAACAGTGGGAAAGTAAAAGATAAAAGACAGTGAAGGTCCTAAGACTATCTTTATTTTATTTTGTAATATTTTTGAGAATTTTTACTTCTTTTTAATAAGTTTTATTTCAATTTAAATTTACATAGTTATTGTGAATATTTATGGGGTGCAGTGTGATGTTTTGATATGTGTGCATTATGTAATAATCAAGTAAGTATAGTCAGTATATTCATCACCTCAAATATTGAAAATTTCTTTGTTGAAAAAATACTCAAAAATCCATTGCTTATGTTGAAATATGTAATGAAATATTGTTAGTAATAGTCCCCATATGGTACAATCAAACAGTAAAAAAATTTTTTTTTTTGACAGGCAGAGTTAGACAGTGAGAGAGACAGAGAGAAAGGTCTTCCTTCCGTTGGTTCACTCCCCCAATGGCCGCAAAGGCTGGCACTGAGCTGATCCGAAGCCAGGAGCCAGTTGCTTCCTCCCGGTCTCCTTTGCGGATGCAGGATGCAGGGCCCAAACATTTGGGCCATTCTCCACTGCACTCCCGGGCCACAGCAGAGAGCTGGACTAGAAGAGGCGCCACCGGGACAGAATCTGGCGCCCCAACTAGGACTAGAACCTGCGGTGCCAGTGCCGCAGGCAGAGGATTAGCCAAGTGAGCCAAGGTGCCGTTCAAACAGTAAAATATATTCTTCCTATCTAATGATAATTTTGCATCCTTTGATCAACCTCTCTCCACTTCCCAATTCTTCTTTACCATACTGTGGCAATCACTGTCCTACTCTCTATTTCCATGTGGTTAAATATATTATATTCCACAAATGAGTGATCATACAATTTTTCCATGCTTATTTATTTCACTTAATATAGTGTCCTTCTATGCTGTCACAGTGAGAGAATTTTGTCCTTTTTAAATTACTAAACAGCATTCCATTCTGTATTTGTCCTAAGTTTTGTAATCAAATCATGTTTGACAGTGATGTTGATTCCACATCTTGGTCATTATGAATATTGCTGTGATAAACATGAGAGTTCAGTTATCTCTTTGATATAATTATTTCCATTTCCTTTGAATGTATATAGAATAGTGAGATTGTTGGATCATATAGTAGTTCTACTTTACGTTTTGTGTGGAAGTTCCATACTATTTTTTGTAGTGGCTGTACTAATTTGGAATCCCACCAATAGTGTCTAAGGGTTTTCATTTGTTCACAATTCTAGCTTTTGTTACTTTTGTCTTTCTGATAATAATCATTCAGTTTTGAGTGAGGTCATTGCTCATGTAATTTTGATTTACATTTTTCTGATGATTAATGATGTTAAATATTCTTCAAATCCCTGTTGACCATTTGTATTCATATGTTTCTTTTGATAAATGACTTTTGCCATCTTTTTAATCAGAATATTTTGTATTTGTGTTTGTTTTGTTTTGTGCTATTGATTTTTAAGATTGTTGAATATTCTGGATGTAGACCTCTTTTCAGATGTACACTTTGCAAATGTTTTCTCCCATTGTGTAAGAGTAGGGGTGAAGAGTGGGAGTAAAGAGGAGGTTGAGAAACTGATAAACCAGAAGTAATATGTTGATATTTTGGATCCTTATTACTAAATAATATTTTGTACCTAGTTACTAAGTGACATTTATAAGACAGAGAAATCTGAATACTAGCTAAATATTGGATGATAACTTGGAAACTAAATTTTTAGGTGTGATAGTGGCATTATCACTTAAAAACAAGGGGTACTAAAGTTTTATAGATATATACTGAATTAATTAAAGATTAAATATTCAACAGAAGAAAAATATACAAATGGCATCAAACTAAATATTTTTATTCAACAAAGCAATCAACAGAGTAAAGAGAGAACTTACACAATGGGAGAAACCTAATCGTTTGCCCTCTATATGTGTTAAGTATGGATATTGTTGGTTGCTTTCCCAAAGTGTTACTTAACACTTTTTTGACCTCTGAATTTCCTGTAAACTGATCCTTTTATGTAAAGACTGAACCAAATTTAGCAATTTAGCTTTAAATTTCTTGGTGCAAAATACTTCATAAAGACAGCACAGATGTTTTTTCGTTACTTTATTTATTTATTTATTTATTTTTATTTATTTGAAAGAGTCAGACAGTGAGAGAGAGAGACAGAAAGGTCCTCCCCCTGTAGATTTACCCCCCAAATGGCCGCTACAGCCAGGAGCCAGGAGCTTCCTCCTGGTCTCCCCATGTGGGTGCAAGGGCCCAAGCACCCAGGCCATCCTCCACTGCCTTCCCGAGCCACAGCAGAGAGCTGGGCTGGAAGAGAAACAACTGGGACTAGAACCCAGTGCCTGTATGGGATGCAGGCGCTGCAAGTGGAGGATCAACCAAGTGAGCCATGGCACCAGCCCCCCCCCCCTTTTTTTTTTTTTTTTTGAATGGGGGCATATGTTGTTTCATTTTCCTTCTTTTAGTAAAGTTAAATTTGTTTCCTGAGTTTCAGAGTTGTCAGTCTGGAATACCCATGATAAATCTGGTTGGTAACATTTCACCTAATGATATAACCGGACATTGTTGACCATGGCATTCTTATTTTATTAGGGGCTGCAAAACAATTCTGGCATTCTTTATGAAAATAACTTCCTGGTGCCTCTCTTCAGAAAAGGTTGATTCTTAACACCCTCCAAAGGTGATGTATAAACCCAGGATTTGAATTCACTTAAATCTTTGGTAAATGTGAGCATCTCTATGTTGACTTCTGTGTTCTCCTGACAGGATCCCCATTGCCCATCTTTAGAGTGCAAGGTATTTTAGATATTTGTGGGCTATCATGGGTGCTGCAACATGTCCACATACGTGAGTGACTCATGATCATGAAAAATATATGTGAACGAGGTTTTATTCCATATCAAAATGCAGAATAAAATTGCATGTCAAAAGATAAGACTTTTAAAAACAGGTGTAACTTAAAAATTAAACACAAAATGGGCACCTTAGCTGAAAAAGTTGATCAAGCAGGATTGTAGGGGTCTGAAGCCACGCTGTTGTATGTGGAACTGTCTTAACAAGGCTTTGTGTTTTTTTGTGGATATGGATGAGATACTGGAGAGTGAGATTTAAAGCTATCGTGATTTTTATTTTGGCAATTTTGCATAACGTTTGAGAAAGCACTTTGGAGCCAACTTGATTTGGATTTGCAACATTGTTCTACCTTTCCATAGAACATATGTTCCATTGTTCTATGTTTGCCTTGAGCAAATTACTTCCCCTGTGCAATAGGCTTTTGGGGGGGGGGGGATTTAAATGAAATCCCATTTGTAAAAAGCTTAGCACAGTGCCTGATGTACTAAACAGATAAAATGACTGAAAAAACTATACAATTTCATGATGGTTATTATTACTATTTTTCTTATGATTCTGGCAAGAGTAACAATGGGGCTTGCACATATATGTACATTGAACGGCACCTCTGGTAAATTTTAGTAAGTACTCAGCAGTTCTTTTTGCCTGAGGACCCCAAGATATCCAAGGAAGAATATAATTAGGGGAAAGTGTACTGACAGATATGCAGGTTACAGATATCTGATATTAATACATCAAAACAAAACGAAACTACAAAAAAATTTTTAGGAACATTGCACAAGTAGGCATAAGAAAGTCACCCCGAGATAACAGAAAATCCAATCTGGGAAAACTTGAACAATAAACAATCACAATGAGCATGTGTTATGTAAAATGTATGCTGGAATTTGGATATTTGAGCTCTAAATAATCTTGAGCAACTGTAATTCCAGAATATCAGATGTTTTCACTTTGGATGATCAAATCAGAATCAGTGAACAGGTTGTAAATGCAATGTTATTGAAGTACAAACTTAAAAAAAAAGCTTTTTGGTATAAACTCACTGATAAATACTGGTGTGCTCACAAATATCAATTATTAGTGTTTTGTGTATCTTAGTAATGGACAACAGAATATGAACACTCTGGGAACAATACATTAAGACTCTAGTGTTTCACATGCTCATTTCCTCTTCCCTGCTCATGGAGCTGACAGCAGGATAATATAAGAAGGCATGTAACACAAAGTGGAAGAAACGTAGTTCCCCAAATTTTTTTTAGTAGCAATGCGACTAAAAAGTGTCAATAATACAGTTGGAATGTTCAGTAAATGAAAAATAATTGTAATTTCTTAAGCTCTTGAGATATGTGGTTGTTTTGCATTGCATAAAGCGACAGTTACCTTGACTAATAAAATCAATAAGAGGATTTAAGTCTATGGACTATCAAAAAGATTATATAAGATTTCAACTTAATCAGAAAAATAATTGTAAATATATTTCTTTTATTTGAAATGTATCTATTTTACTTATTTGAAAAGAAGATTGACAAAGAGAATGAGACTGAAAATCCACTGGTTCATTCCCCAAATGCCCACAGCACATAGGTCTCAGGAAAGCTGAAGCCAGATGCCAGGAACTCCATCTGAGTTCCCCATGTGGGTCGCAAGGACCCATGTACTTGAGTCATCATCTGCTTTCTCTCAGGATGCTCAATAGCAGGAAGCTGAATCAGAACTTAAGACAGTGCTGGATCCCAGGCAATCTGATATGAGATGCATGTGTTCCAAGCAGTGGCTTATCCTGCTGTACCACCAACACCTGCCCTATACATGCATCTGTTACTCAGACTCTCTTCAATAATTTATTCAAATAAGTGAATGACACATAAGTGAGTTAGCCATATAATTTATTATTTATATATACAATCAAAGAGCTACTTAACTTAAAATCAAGGAGCTGGAAAAAATAAAAATCAAAATTAGCAGAAGCAAGGGAACACTTAATAGTAGAGCAGAATCAATAAACTGAGGACTATTATAGCAATAAAAATAGGAAAATTTAACAAAAACTGAGTTGAATTTTGAAAAGACCAGTAAAATTAACATTTAGCTAGATTAGCTGAAAAAGAAAAACACAAGTAAAATCAAAAATGAAAAAGAAGATACTAGAACAAGTGTCACAAACAACAAAATATTATGAGACTATTATGAATAAATATATGTTAACAAGTTGGATATCTTAAAGAAATGTATAAATTCCTAGAAACATAAAAATAACTAAGACTCATAATGAAACAGAAAATATGATTCCAACTAGTAAAGAGATCACATTTAAACATAACGGAATATTAAGCTATTTAAAAAAATTAAATCCTGGGGCCAGCTCTGTGGAGCAGCAGGTTAAATCCCTCTCCCTCCTCTTTCGATCCAGCTCTCTGCTATGACCTGGGAAAGCAGTAGAAGATGGCCCAAGCCCTTGGGTCCCTGCACCCATGTGGGAGACCTGGAAGAAGCTTCTGGCTCCTGGCTTTAGATCGACACAGCTCTGGCAGTTGCTGCCATCTGGGGAGTGAACCAGAGGATGGAAGAACTCTCTGTCTCTATCTCTCTGTAACTCTGTCTTTTAAATAAATAAAATAAATCTTTAAAAGAAAAAGTTAAATCCTGTTATTTGCAACAAAATGGATGGAACTGGAAGACATCATGTTGAGTGAAATGCCTTTTTTTGGAGCTGAACTTTTTTTTATGTTTTTTTTTTTAACTTTTATTTAATGAATATAAATTTCCAAAGTACAGAATATTGATTACATAACTTCCCCCCCATAACGTCCCTCCAACCCGCAACCCTCCCCTTATCCACTCCCTCTCCCCTTCTATTCATGTCAAGATTCATTTTCGATTCTCTTTATATACAGAAGATCAGTTTAGCATACATTAAGTAAGGATTTCAACAGTTTGCTCCCACACAGAAACATAAAGTGAAAAATACTGTTTGAGTACTTGTTATAGCATTAAATCTCAATGTACAACACACTAAGGACAAAGATCCTACATGAGGAGTAAGTGCACAGTGACTCCTGTTGTTGACTTGACAAATTGACACTCTTGTTGATGGCATCAGTAATCACTCTAGGCTCTTGTCATGAGCTGCCAAGGCTATGGAAGCCATTTGAGTTCACTGACTCTGATCATATTTAGACAAGGCCATGGTCAAAGTGGAAGTTCTCTCCTCCCTTCAGAGAAAGGTACCTCCTTCTTTGATGACCTGTTCTTTCCACTGGGATCTCACTCGTGGAGATCTTTCATTTAGGTTTTTTTTTTCCCTCAGAGTGTCTTGGCTTTCCATGTCTGAAATACTCTCATGGGCATTTCAGCCAGATCCGCATGCCTTAAGGGCTGATTATGAGGCCAGAGTGCTGTTAGGACATTTGCCATTCTATGGGTCTGCTGTGTATCTCACTTCCCATGTTGGACCATTCTCTCCCTTTTTTATTCTATCAGCTAGTATTTGCAGACACTATTCTTGTTTATGTGATCCCTTTGGAACTTTTAATAAACAAACTCAATCTTAAAACACAATGTTGATTACTTGAGGATGGAAGGAGTGTAAGGGATAAAGGCAGTGTGGATAAAACAAATAAGGGCAGCTGGGTGTGGTTCATAAAATGTGAATACACTAACATGTTAGCAGGGGAAATAAGGTAAGGGGTATATGGGAACTCTGTGTTACTACCTCACAATCTTTATTTTCTAAATTTAAAAGTATGCTGAAATAAAATGAATATTCAAAAAATAAAATGTCTCAGCAAAGGAAAGACCAGGACCAAATGGTGTTCTGGTGATTTCTTCCAAACATTTTAAAGGAGAATTAATCCAAACTTCACAAATTCTTCCAAAACAATGAAGATATAAAAATACTTCTAAACTCACTTGATGAGCCTAAGATTATGAAGGTACCAAAATCAGAATAAAATATTATAAGAAAAGAAAATTAAAATTACAGACCAAAATCCCTGAATGTATATAGGTGGAAGTCTTCACACAAAATAGTATGAATTGAATTGATGGCTTATTAAAAGTATCATATGCCACAATAAAGTGGATTCACTCCTGTGTTCCCAGGTCAGATAAACATATGAAAATCTTGGCTTTGATTGGCTGTGCTTCTGGGGTATTTTCCAAGAAGTCTTTGTCTATGCCAATGTCTTTCATAGTTTCTCCAACATTCTCTAGTAATTTGATGGTATCAGGTTATAGACTAAGGTCTTTGATCCATTTTAAGTAACGTGTAAATTATGGGTTTTCTTTCATATTTCTGCATGTGGAGATGCAATTTTACTGCCACCATTTGTCGAAGAGACTGTCCTTGCTCCAGGGATTGATTTTAGCTCCTTTGTCAAAGATAAGTTGCTTGTACATGTGTGCATTGATTTCTGGAGTTTCTGTTCTGTTACATTGATATCCCCATTATTTTTGTTTGTTGTGTGTGTGTGTGTGTGTGTTTTGCCAGTACCAGGTTGTTTTGGTTATGACTTCCCTGTAGTATATCTTAAAATCTGATATTGTGATGCCTCTGGATTTGTTGTTTAAGATTGTTTTAGCTAATTGAGATATCTTGTGTTTCCATTTAAATTTTAGCATTACTTTTTCTTCCCCCAAACCAGGGATAATCAAAGTCAAAAATGACAAATGGGATTACAACCAGCTGAGAAGCTTCTGCACTGCAAAAGAAACACTCGTCAAGTAAAGAGGCAACTGACAGAATAAGAAAAAGTATTCACAAACTAGACAACTGATAAAGGATTACCATCCAGAATCAATAAAGAGCTCAAGAAACTCAACAACATCAAAACAAACAATCCAGTTAAAAATTTGACAAAGGACTTGAATAGATATTTTTCAAAAGAGTAAATTCAAATGGCCAACAGAAACATGAAAAAATGCTCAGGATCACTAACCAACAGAGAAATGCTAAGCAAAACCACAATGATGTTTCACCTCACCACAGTTAGAATGGCTCTCATACAAAAATAAAAAACAATTTTGGTGAGGATATGGGTAACAAGTACCCTAATCTACTCTTGGTGGGAATGTAAAATGGTACAGCCACTGTGGAAGACAGTATGTAGCCATCTCAGAAATTTGAATGCAGACCTACCATATAGCCTAGGAATCCCACTCCAGGGAATTTTCCCAAACAAAATAAATCAGCATATGAAAGAGGGATTTGTACCACCATGTTTATTGCAGCTCAATTCACAATAGCACTGATTTGGAATCAACTGAAGACTAGATGAAGAAATTATGTTATAGGGGATGGTTCTGTGGAGCAGTGGATTAAAGTCCCAGTGGCCTGCAGCAATAGAATTCCATATGGCTTTTGGTTCAAGCCCCAGCTGTCCCAGTTCTAATACAGCTTCTTGACAATGTACCTGGAAAAGCAGTGGAGGATGGCTTAAGTGCTTGGACCCTTGTACCCATGTGGGAGTCCTGGAAGAAACTCCTGGCTCCTGGCTTTGGACCTGCCTAATCGTTTTGGCCATTTGAGGAGTGAACCAGCAGATGGAAGACCTCTCTCTCTTTCTCTGTAACTCTGTCTTTCAAAAAATAGCATAAATCATTTTTAAAAAGAAGTTATGGTATATATATACTTGCGGAATACTACACAGAGTAAAAATAAAAATGAAATCCTGTCATTTGCAATACAATGGTTGCAACTGGAAACCATTATACTTAGTGAAATAAGAAGCCCTCAAAAAGACAAATACCATATGTTCTCACTGATCTGTGGTAATTAATAGAGTATATAAAGTGAAATTGACATTTTGAGATGCAATGATTTTTACCAGCCCTTGTCTCAACTATTGTGGAACAGTGTTGTTGTTGTTTTTTTTTTGTTTTTTTTTTTTTTTTTTATACTACTTGTTGAAGTTTTACTTAGTGTAGGGTTAATCTATGAGTATAAAGTTAACTGAAAATAGATTTTTTTAATAAATAAGAATGGGAATATGAGGGGGAAGAGGAAGAAGGTTGGGAGCATGGGTGGGAAGGATGATAGGGTAGAAAGTGTTACTTATTCCTGAATCTTTGAATTTGAAATATGTTAAATTTGAATACCTTAAATAAAATGTCATGTCAGCAGGGCAACAAGCTTATGACAAGTGATCCAGATCACTAATCAGGGAAATACAAGTTAAAACAAATCACCTTACACATGTTAGAATGGTCAACATAATAAAACTAACCAGAATGTGATAGGAATTAGTAATTTTATGGATGAGTTGACACCTTTGTGTACTTTTGATGGGAATATAAAATGGCTCAGTTACAGTGGAAAATGGTTTAAAAGTTCTTCAGTAATTAAGATTAGAGCTTCCATATGTTCTAATAATCCCACTTTTGGGTATTTATCAAAAATATATTAAAGGCAGTATCTCAAAGATATATTTGCATTCTCATTTCATTGTGGCATTATTCACAATAGCTAAGGTTTGAAGACAATTTAAATGCCTTTGTATGTATGACTAGGTAAAGAAAATGTGACTATAAATGCAATAGAATATTATCCAGTCATAGAAAAAGAAATAAACCTTGAGGATATTATGCCAAATAGAATAAATAAGACACAGAAAGAAAAAATCTGCATGAATCCATTTATACTGGGTATCTAAAATTTTTAAACTAATAAAAACAAAAAGAATTGTGGCTGCCTGTGGCTGAGAGAAGTGAGAAGATAGTGAGTTGCTGATAAATAGGTATACAGTTACAGTCATGCAGGATGAAAAGTTGTAGAGATTTGCTGTGCAACACTGTCCATATTTTTAATAATACTATACTTTTAATTGAAATTAATTAATTACAAAAATCGAGGGGATGGATTGGGCTCTTGTCCCTGAGAAACAAAGACAATTGGTGATTTATAGGCGATAAACAGGGTAAGGGATTCAGTGAATGGATATTTACAAAGAGGAGACAAAGAGGACAGGGTGATTGTAGCTAAACTTACTGAAGGGATTCTAGTGAAAAAGATGCCAAGGACTTAGACATCAAAGATGGGGATGCAGACTTGCCTAGACACAAAGAAAGGGGTGATTTTCACTGACATAGAAGGGTCCTTTGCTAAATTGGGCTAGGCAAAAGAAAGAAAAGAATGAGACCCAGGTCAAGGCCTAGTTGAAACAAGAGCACAGAGGAGCTCTGACTAAAGTTTGGTCAAGAAAAGAGTCGTTTTCAAATTCAATAAGTGGTCGATAGATTAAAGGAAGAATAGAAGAAAAAAGTTCTAGAAAACATTGGTCAACAACTCCTTTAGCTTATTAAAAAAAAGAAAAAAACTGAAAAACATTATTCTGAGTTGATTTGTTGGCATACAAATATTCATATATCATTTATCATAGATAACTATTAACACAGAAAATATGAAATGTCACCCACGTATTTTCTGTCGAGAAAATATTCCTCCAGGGAAACATTACAATTTGAGAAGTTATACCTCAATCTGAGCACAGTTAAAATTGGAACTTCAGCCATGGGAACTGAAGAGGTATTTCTGAAATCATAATATCACAGAAAAATTCAAAAAATAATTAATATAACTCATTAGTTATAACGCATCATGCAGGAGTCCATAACCACATTATAATTTGAGGTGCGATCTCTTGACCAGTAAAAAAGATTTTACTCATTGCTCTGCTTCTGATTTACACTGTTTCAGGGCCTCATTTTGTCCCCTATTGAAAGAAGAGAACAGAAGAAAATGAGAGGAAAAGAGAAGAAAGAAGCAAGGAAGGAAATCAAGGATGGATGGAGAGAGGGAAGAATAACTTTCTTTCAAAATAAGATACAATCAAACTTCTTTCAAAAGTCAGTGAACTTCATTATTAATCTACAGCATGTGTTTTTTGTCTGGAAATTGTAGTATGGTAACATGATCATTTTAATTACCTGCTTGAAGCAGCTATATTAGACTATATATTAGACTTGCCATTCTAAGTATTTGTTTCCATATTCACCCATTTTACCTCATTTGTTAAAATTGACATCTTTTAACAACTGCTTATTATTTGTTTAGACCTAACAATTTTTACTTGGTCAACTTTTCTCTGCAACTTACAGGGTCTTCAATTGTACCTTTTGTACACAGAGTATCCTGAAAGCTCTGGCTGGTGGTGGTGGCATGAGTCACCAAGCAGGAATCCTCCTGTAGTTTACATTTAGATTCCACTCTCTCAGACACCTGAAGGTGTGTATAAAGAATGATCCTAATCTGAAAGGTATGTATTCAAGACGATTTTAGAAGTGTTTTTACTTCCAGCACTGTATTTGTAACAAAGTGAAAATAATCTTCAGCTAATCAATCAGAAATCACTCACAGGAAGCTATTCATGTGGACAAGATGGCTTGTTCCCTTCTCAGTAGAAAGGAAAGCAAAAATAAAATAGCAACATGTGGTATTTACCTTCAGAATTCACTTTATCATAGTGAAATTCACACTTTATTGGAGTGAAATGCTAATTCCCCTAATCAGTGGTGTAAGGATAATGGATGGCAACAGTTTGTGTTGAATTTATGGCCTGTGCATCAGTCAGCATCCTCGTAAGGTAATTACCAAGTATACACTGTACATTGAGATGATGCTAAAAGAAGATTGGCCATCAATGAGACAGGAATATAAGGGCAAACAAAAATTACATGGGTAAGATGTTAAATGAGTTACACAGAGACAAGAGAATGATTGTTTAATGCTATTTTGGCCCCACTGAGCTTCAAATGATGAAGAATGGTGGCTTGGCAGAGGAAACAGTTGACTCTCAAGAGGATCCTAAAAATTCTGGATTACTTCCTAGTGTGGTAACAGGCATGCAATGACTAATTTGTCTGCAATTATGTCAATGACTCCTTAATATTTGTGTTCATATCACGCACCTTATCATAATAAATTGAAGATCTTCAAAACTAACAGTGCTGTAACTTGGAAAATGATCTGCTTTAGAAGCACGGACAATGGAATGGAGATACTTTTTGGTTACTTTGAACAGAACAAGAATTACGGTTGCTTCTTAGTTTCATGCAATATTAGTGATTTAAAAAGTAGTTATGGGGCTGTCATTGTAGCATAGTGAGTAAAACCAACTCCTTTGATACTGGCATTCAATACGGGTGCAGGTTCTTGTCCCAGTTGCTCCACTTCAGTCCAGCTCCTTGTTAATGTCCTTGGAAAAGCAACAGAAGATAGATCAAGTGTTTTGGACCCTGCACCCATGTGGGAGACCTGGAGAAGCTCATGGCTCCTGGATTCCATCTTAGCCATTATAGCCATCTGGAGAGTGAGTCAGCAGATGGAAGATCTTACTCTCTTTCTTTCTGTCTCTTCCCCTCTCTTTGTAACAATGACATTCAAATAAATCAATCTTTTTTTTTTAACTTTTATTTAATGAATATAAATTTCCAAAGTATGGCTTATGGATTACAATGGCTTCCCCCCCATAACGTCCCTCCCACCCGCATCCCTCCCATTTCCCACTCCCTCTCCCCTTCCATTCACATGAGGATTCATTTTCGATTCTCTTTATATACAGAAGATCAGTTTAACATACATTAAGTAAAGATTTCAACAGTTTGCTCCCACACAAATATAAAGTGAAAAATAATAGATGATTTTTAAAATGATGATGAAATCAGATCAGACCTATTGTCATGTTTAATCCCAGTGAGAGTCAAGTTGGGAACTGATAATTTCTTTTTTTTTTTTTTTTTTTTTTTTACAGAAGATCAGTTTAGTATACATTAAGTAAAGATTTCAACAGTTTGCACCCCCATAGAAACACAAAGTGAAATATACTGTTTGAGTACTCGTTATAGCACTAAGCCTCAGTGTACAGCACATTAAGGACAGAGATCCTACATGAGGAGTAAGTGCACAGTGACTCCTGTTGTTGACTTTACCAATTGACACTCCTGTTTATGGCATCAGTATTAACATATAGCAAAGGCTTTTCTGAAACATTCAAAGACGCATTTTCTATCCTAAAGAAGCTCCCATTTTGGTAGGGAGAAACTCACCGTGAACACAAAAATAAGTAAGAAAATTCAATTTTTTATGTTAAAATGTTTTATAATACAGCATTGGAACACATTGTGATAAAGAATGGAAAGTCTTTTATGATGGATAGGAAAAGCTTTGCAGAGTAAGTGCATACTGAACTAAGAGCTAAGGTGGGAAGGAACCACTCATGTGAGTATCTTAGGATAAAACAGGACATGAAGCTGAAGTGTGTTTTAGTTGATGTTGACTGAGGTGGTTTTTTTTTCCTACTGTAATGAAGAATTTTCAGGAAAATGCTCATAATAAAATGATAAATACTAGACAAGAGACTTCTTAGATGCTTCCTACAGGAGGCTAACTTTGTTAGGAAACTTTAAGTTGTTAAGTTTCTTTTTTAGCAAGATTAGCAAAGTAACTCCTTAGTGGGAGTCTCATTCTTTTCTGTTTTTGGTATCTTTTAGGGCAAGTAAGCTACACTTTGCAGAGTTCTTTGTAATTCTATTCATGTCCTAAAACAGCTTGCTTAAAAAAATCAAGTACAATTGTTTAGCCCAGGATCATAACACCTTGCCATCATCACTCTAATAATATAAAACAATACACATGAAAATTTAATTCTTTCAAACAGACTTCCATCACTGTCACTCCACGAAAAGGAAGAAAGGTACACGTTGGCTTTAAATTAAACAGCACATAAAAAAATGAACATATCACAGTTAAATACATTAATCTATACTATTCACATCTCTATGTGAGAATTCTGCATTCAGCCTTTGATTATAGAAAGATAAAAAGTAAAGATAATAAGAAAGGAAAGAAGGACAGGGCTTGAGGAAAAGAGAAATAGAAGGAAGGAAAATGGTTATCTTCTTAGAACTGTACATATGGAATACAGGAAATCTGTTCTCTTTATATTAATGAAAATTTTTAAAAAGATTTATTTATTTATTTATTTATTTATTTATTTTTAATTTATTTGACAGGTAGAGTTATAGACAGTGACAGAGAGACAGACAGAGAGAAAGGTCTTCCTTCCAATCCGAAGTCAGGAGCCAGGTGCTTCTCCTGGTCTCCCATGGGGTGCAGGGCCCAAGCACTTGGGCCATCCTCCACTGCCCTCCTGGGCCACAGCAGAGAGCTGGACAGGAAGAGGAGCAACTGGGACAGAATCCGGCACTCATATGGGATGCCGGCGCTTCAGGCGGAGGATTAACCAAGTAAGCCATGGCGCTGGCCCCTATTTACTTATTTTGAAAGGTAGAGTTACAGAGAGAGAGGGAGGGAGAGACAGAGAGAGCTATATTTCATCACTGGCTGATTCACTCCCCCAAAATGGCCACCATGGTAGGGGCTAGGTAGATCTGAACCTGGAGTCATGAGCTTCTTCTGGGTCTTCCACATGGGTGCAGGGGCCCAAATACTTGGGCTGTCTTCTACTACTTTTCCAGACACATTAGCAGGGAGCTGGATCAAAAGTGGAACAGCTGGGACTCAAACCGGTGCCAATAAGGGATGTTGGTACTGCAGGCCGTGGTTTCACCTGCTAAGCAGCAGTGCAGATGCCAAATCTAAAAAAAAAAAAAAAAAAAAAAAGGAAGATAAATCATAGAAAAGAGTTATAGTGTTAAAATTCCAAAACTTCACCTAGAGATTGGATTTGAAATTTGCTAACTATGTAAAGTAACAACCCAATCCAATGTGATGTTTAATACCCCTTGTTAATCTTACACTCATTGATTGAAAGAGGTACCTGTTGCAGAAATTTCTAATTTTAACTACATTTTCCTTGCTTCTTTTTAGATTTTGCTTGGAAAAAATATCAATTGTATGCTTTTAGAAAAATAATCTAGAAATTATTTCTAATTTTTATTTTTTTGTCAAGGGCAATGTATTAATGATTCAAGACCTGTAATAGAAAAACATAAACTTATAGTTAGGCTGTTAAAAGCTTTGTAAATTATATAGACATGATTTTATATTATTTTTGAAAGAAGAAACCGATGTGCATTAACTATCTAGAAATTATATACAATGAATATAAGAAAGAAAAATAAAATTTGTGTTTCATTAAAGATTACCCAGGAATTATTGTGAAATATGTCAATCAAATTAAGGAAGAAAGAGTGAGAGAATATAAGCCATATGCAGAATGAAGATATTGAACATGTGCAAAGACCTAAAGAGTAGAATTTTTTTTTTTAAGATTTATTTATTTATTTGAAAGTAGAATTACACAGAGAGTGGAGAGGTAGAGAGAGAAGAGGAAGAGAGATAGAGAGAGAGAGACAGAGAGAGAGTCTTCCGTTCGATGGTTCACTCCCCAGTTGGCCATAACTGCAAGAGCTGCGTCAATCCGAAGCTAAGAGCCAGGAGCTTCATCCGGTTCTCTCACACAGTGTAGGGGTGCAAGGACTTGGGCTATCTCTACTGCCTTCCAAGGCCATAGCAGAGAGCTGGATCGGAAGTGGAGCAGCAGGGTCCCAAACCAGCGCCCCTATGGGATGTGGGTGCTTCAGGCCAGGGCGTTAACCTATTGTGCCACAGTGCTGGCCTCAAGGGTAGAACTTTAAAAATAGAATCCAAAATGTTTTTAGAAGCAATTATATGTAACCACTGAAGTTACAAAATTATAGAAATAAGAAAATTGTTCTAAATAAATTAAAAAGTCTGACTTAGCATGTAAAGGAATAAATTGATTTAAAATAATAAATTCAAAAGCACTTCACATTAAAAATCAGGTCTTATTTTTCAGAACTCACGATTTTTAACATTCAGTACACACTAAATAAACCCCTACATGTGACTGGAAAGATGATAGCTGCAGTATGTATTAATGATTTATAATGGATAACAAAAACAATTTTTTTTTTTTTTGACAGGCAGAGTGGACAGTGAGAGAGACAGAGAGAAAGGTCTTCATTAACCATTGGTTCACCCTCCAATGGCCGCCGCGGCTGGCGCACTGCGGCCAGCGCACCGCGCTGATCCGATGGCAGGAGCCAGGTACTTCTGGTTTCCCATGGGGTGCAGGGCCCAAGCACTTGGGCCATCCTCCACTGCACTCCCGGGCCACAGCAGAGAGCTGGACGGGAAGAGGAGCAACCGGGACAGAATCCGGCGCCCCGACTGGGACTAGAACCCGGTGTGCCGGCGCTGCAAGGCGGAGGATTAGCCTAGTGAGCCGCGGCGCCGGCCTACAAAAACAAATTTTAAATGTTGCTTTTCACTTTTTAAAATGGTAAGATTTTATGAAGTTATAACTTATTGTCTAAAGTTGTTCATGCCATTAAATCCTCAAATTTTTATTTGTGGAAAATAACTTTTCTAAGAAGTGAAGAAATATTTTTTGAATAATTTGTTAAGCTTGTGGTCACTTAGTCAAATTTTAAAGTGCTCTGAAAATATGTATTTAAAAATTTATTAACTAAGTCTACTATTTATTGACTCCCACTTCATAAAATGTTTTGCAAGAGTAGGCCTTTGCAAGATGGAGGCAAGTGAAATTTCAAATGCTTAATGTAATTGGTTACTATAGCTAGCATCACAAATTATAAATAACAACACTTTCATTCCCTCCAATGCTTTGCTTTTGTTTCAACACTTTTATTTAACTGTGATAATTGAAATGTCCACCTTGACTGGTTAATAAACTGCTATAAATGTTATAAAACTGTTTATAGGTTTATTTTGTAGATATTGTAGCTATCATCAGATTATTTTTTCAGTTTGGAAGAGTTGACAGCATAATAAAACAGGCAAACAAAAAAAAAAACTACTCAGAATTTATGACTACATGACCTTGATATTATGCTATTTAAAACTCAGTTGCTTTAGACTTTAAAACAACCTCAAATTTAACATCATTGGGATTTGAATATTATCAGAAACCAGTTAACAGTATATAATTTCTGATGAATGTCATGATTTTCATTAAAATTTAAAGTATATAGTAGGGAATTTATTTTTAGCTAATTAAGTTTAACTCATAGTCCTGACATAATATCTGGGTAAAAAAATTACAGAAAATGGGTTATGACACTGCTTTGGTTGATTTGCTGCCATTCTGAACCTGATTGGAAAGACTATGTATTAAAAGGACAACTGAAGTACTACCACAAATAAAGTCTAAGAGAAGGTAATAGAAAAATGCATTTGCTGTGAAGATCAGGATGATATTAACTGCCACAAATTTATGACACTGGTGAAATAACATTCTTGGGTCAAGTTAGGATGGAAAGAGATTGATTTTTCTCTCACCAGAACAATTTTTGGGAAAAAGAAAATCTAACAAAAACTGGCCTTAACTTGAGTTAGAAGTTCTCTAAAAACAAAGATGAATTTATATTTAAAGAAAAAATGATATGTAGTTTTCTAGTATTTTATGATAATGTATATTTTTAAGTTGATATGTTAAAAAATTTGAGTGCTGTAATCAAGTACAAATTAACTACTTTTTTCCCATTAGTTAAAATAATTATCTGAATTACATAATATTTTAAAAATAAAGATCCCTTGCAAATAGTGATTCCAGAATCTCTTATTTAAATTTATCTGCCCACTTGTTAATATATTAGTATACTATTTATGAGTTAATGATCAGGACAGTACACCAAAAGTGCATTTCCAATATGAACTCCAAGGTATTTAAAGGGCACTTTAGTCATTCTCTGTAGCACAAATTAATCATCAGAGTTATCCTTTGACACAGATGTTGGAGAATGGGTGGAAGGGAGGGTAGCATGGGAAGTATCACTATGTTCCTGAATCTGTATTTATGAAATACATGAAACTCGTATACCTTAAGTAAAATTAAAAAAAAAATTAAAATAAATAAGTAAAACAAAAAAGTAAAAAATACTTTTTAATAGTAAATTGAGCACATGGATGTAATGCATTAAACACTTTTTATTTTGTTTAACAGAAAATGTACAATATTGTAATCCACAATATATAAAATATGCATCCACGACTGAAAGTAAATATTCATTTTATCATTCAAGTGATTGTTTATTAATTAGGATTGCTACTCAGCTTAAGAAGAGAATTCTTTTACAACAACAAGAATGAACTTGGAGTACATTATATTGAGTGACATAAATTGGGCATCAAATGACCAATAGTGTATCTAAATACTTATTTATAATATAAAAAGAAATCAACTCCTAGAAGCAGAAAGTAAACAGAATTGTGGGTATCAGGGGATGGGCATTTGGCTGTTGGGAAATGTGAGTCAAAGGATATATAGTCTCACATAGCTAGGAGGAATGAATTCAAGAGATTCATTGTATAACAAGGTATATATAATTAATGAAAGTGAATTATATTTTTATAAATCAATGAGAGTACATTTTAATTTTTCTCATCAAAAGTGATAAATGCTTTTTAGCTACTTCACAGTGTATGCATATTTCTTTTTTTTTTCTTCTGTTTCTTTTTTTTTTAAACTTTTATTTAATGAATATAAATTTCCAAAGTACAGCTTATGGATTACAAGGCTTCCCCCCCATCACATCCCTCCCACCCGCAACCCTCCCCTTTCCCTCTCCCTCTCCCCTTCCATTCACATCAAGATTCATTTTTGTTTCTCTTTATATACAGAAGATCAGTTTAGCATACATTAAGTAAAGATTTCAACAGTTTGCTCCCACACAGAAACATAAAGTGAAAAATACTGTTTGAGTACTAGTTATAGCATTAAATCTCAATGTACAGCACACTAAGGACAAAGATCCTACATGAGGAGTAAGTGCACAGTGACTCCTGTTGTTGACTTTACAAATTGACACTCTTGTTTATGGCATCAGTAATCAACCTAGGCCCTTGTCATGAATTGCCAAGGCTATGGAAGCCCCCTGTGTTCACTGACTCTGATAATTTTTAGATAAGGCCATGGTCAAAGTGGAAGTTCTCTCCTCCCTTCAGAGAAAGGTACCTCCTTCTTTGATGACCTGTTTTTTCCACTGGGATCTCACTCGCGGAGATTCCCCCCCCCCCCCCCAGAGTGTCTTGGCTTTCCATGCCTGAAATACTCTCATGGGCTTTTCAGCTGGATCTGCATGCCTTAAGGGCTGATTTTGAGGCCAGAGTGCTTTTCAGGACATCTGCCATTCTATGGGTCTGCTGTGTATCTCACTGCCCATGTTGGATCATTCTCTCCCTTTTTGATTCTATCAGCTAGTATTTGTAGACACTAGTCTTGTTTATGTGATCCCTTTGGTTCTTCGTCCTATCATTATGATCAATTGTGAACAGAAATTGATCACTGGGACTAGTGAGATGGCATTGGTACATGCCACCTTGATGGGATTGAATTGGAATCCCCTGGTATGTTTCTAACTCTACCGTTTGAGGTAAGTCAGCTTGAGCATGTCCCAAATTGCACAAATCTTCCCTCTCTTATTCCCACTCTTACATTTAACAGTGATCACTTTTCAGGTAAGTTTCAGCACTTAAGGAGAATTGTGTATTGATTACAGTATTCAACCAAAGTATTAAGTAGAACAAACAAAAAAATACTAAGAGGGATAACATAACAAGTTGCTCTTCAACAGTCAGGGTGAGGGCTGATCAAGTCACCGTTTCTCCTAGTGTTCATTTCACTTTAACAGGTTTCCTTTGTGGTGCTCAGTTAGTTGTCACCTATCAAGGAGAACAAGTGGTATTTGTCCGTTTGGGATTGGCTTATTTCACTCAGCATAATGTTTTCCAAATTCCTAACAGGGATCACTTTTCAGTTAAAATTTAAACACCTAAGAATAATTGTGTGTTAATTACAGAGTTCAACCAATGGTACTAGAACAAAAAAAATACTAAAATGGATTAAATATTACATTGTACATCAACCGTCAGGACAAGAGCTGATCAAGTCACTGTTTCTCATAGTGTCCATTTCATTTCAACAAGTTTCCCCTTTGGTGCTCAGTTAGTAGTCGCAGATCAGGGAGAACATATGATATTTGTCCTTTTGGGACTGGCTTAATTCACTCAGCATGATGTTTTCCAAATTCCTCCATCTTGTTGCAAATGTCTGGGTTTCATTGTTTTTGACTGCTGTATAATATTCGATAGAGTACATGTCCCACAATTTCTTTATCCAGTCTACTGTTGATGGGCATTTGGGTTGGTTCCAGGTCTTAGCTATTGTGAATTGAGCTGCAATAAACATTGAGGTGCAGACAGCTTGTTTGTTTGCCAAGTTCATTTCCTTTGGGTAAATTCCAAGGAGTGGGATGGCTGGGTTGTATGGTAGGGTTATATTCAGGTTTCTGAGGAATCTCCAAACTGACTTCCTAGTGGCTTAACCAATTTGCATTCCCACCAACAGTGGGTTAGTGTCCATGAAAAACCCAGTCAACATCCTATTGAATGGGGAAAAGTTTGAAGCATTTCCACTGAGATCTGGTACCAGACAGGGATGCCCACTCTCACCACTGTTATTCAATATAGTTCTGGAAGTTCTAGCCAGAGCTATTAGGCAAGTAAAAGAAATTAAAGGGATACAAATTGGGAAGGAAGAACTCAAACTATCCCTCTTTGCAGATGATATGATTCTTTATTTAGGGGACCCAAAGAACTCTACTAAGAGACTATTGGAACTCATAGAAGAGTTTGGCAAAGTAGCAGGGTATAAAATCAATGCACAAAAATCAACAGCCTTTGTATACACAGACAATGCCATGGCTGAGGAAGAACTTCTAAGATCAATCCCATTCACAATAGCTACAAAAACAATCAAATACCTTGGAATAAACTTAACCAAGGATATTAAAGATGAAAATTACAAAACCTTAAAGAAAGAAATAGAAGAGTATACCAAGAAATGGAAAAATCTTCCATGTTCATGGATTGGAAGAATCAATATCATCAAAATGTCCATTTTCCCAAAAGCAATTTATAGATTCAATGCAATACCAATCAAGATACCAAAGACCTTCTTCTCAGACCTGGAAAAAATGATGCTGAAATTTATATGGAGACACAGGAGACCTCGAATAGCTAAAGCAATCTTGTACAACAAAAACAAAGCCGGAGGCATCACAATACCAGATTTCAGGACATACTACAGGGCAGTTGTAATCAAAACAGCATGGTACTGGTACAGAAACAGATGGATAGACCAATGGAACAGAATAGAAACACCAGAAATCAATCCAAACATCTACAGCCAACTCATATCAAGGATCCAAAACCAATCCCTGGAGTAAGGACAGTCTATTCAATAAATGGTGCTGGGAAAATTGGATTTCCACGTGCAGAATCATGAAGCAAGACCCCTACCTTTCACCTTACACAAAAATTCACTCAACATGGATTAAAGACTTAAATCTACGACCTGACACCATCAAATTATTAGAGAACATTGGAAAAACCCTGAAAGATATAGGTACCAGCAATGACTTCTTGGAAAAGACCCTGGAAGCACAGGCAGCCAAAGCCAAAATCAACTATTGGGATTGCATCAAATTGAGAAGTTTCTGTACTGCAAAAAAAAAACAGTCAGGAAAGTGAAGAGTCAACCGACAGAATGGGAAAATATATTTGCAAACTATGCAACAGATAAAGGGTTAATAACCAGAATCTACAAAGAAATCAAGAAACTCCACAACATCAAAACAAACAACCCACTTAAGAGATGGGCCAAGGACCTCAATAGACATTTTTCAAAAGAGGAAATCCAAATGGCCAACAGACACATGAAAAAATGTTCAAGATCACTAGCAATCAGGGAAATGCAAATCAAAACCACAATGAGGTTTCACCTCATCCCAGTTAGAATGGCTCACATTCAGAAATGTACCAATAATAGATGCTGGAGAGGATGTGGGGAAAACCGGACACTATACATA
Source organism: Oryctolagus cuniculus (assembly GCF_051225735.1). Lineage (NCBI taxonomy): Eukaryota > Metazoa > Chordata > Mammalia > Lagomorpha > Leporidae > Oryctolagus > Oryctolagus cuniculus. The sequence continues at coordinate 95,390,136 of NC_142871.1, read as the reverse complement.
TTTCTTTAAAAGCTTTATTACTTATTTTTTTCTTTGAGAGAGTGTGTGCACATGGCTATCACCTGATTCAATCCAAAAATGCCCACACTGCAAAGTCTGGTTTGGGGTTGGAGCTGGGAACTTATACGTTTACTCTTTGTTGGTGGCAGGAATTCTGTTAAGTGAACTATCACGACTACCACCTAAGGTCTGCGTTAGAGGGAAGCCGGAGTCAGGAAATAGAAGTGCATATGGAACCTAAGTACTCCAATGTGTGATGCTAGTGTCTTAACTGATGGCTTAACTGCTAGACTCTATGCTCGCCCTGACAGATTTCAAAATATTGCATTGTATACAATAAATATATAAAATGATTTATCACTTAATAACTAATTTACTAATAAAACTAGATAGTGGAGATAGCTGCATGATTGTATAAATTGGATAAAATTCATCAAATGTATGCTTGTATTGAGAATGTTATGCTATATAAATTATTTTTCAATAAAGCTACTAAAGTATATGTCTGGGAAGGGCTAATGGTCACATAAATAATTATGCAATGAAGCAAGTTTGGTAAAATTTAGAAAATGAATTTTTTGTAGGTGTTCACTGTAAATATTTTATGGCTATTTTATTCTTGAAAAATTTTACAACAATATATTTGGGAATAGTAAAGAACAATTAGTAATAATTTTTGGGAATATAACACCGTTCATGATTTAAATCAAGTTTAAAATCTAGTAAAAATCAATTACATTTTAAAAAATGGCATGACTGCTCTGAGTTCCTGAAATATCATTCCTCATTAAATGTAATGAAATATTAGGTAATTGTGAAGTATTGACTGATCCAAGTCTGTGGCAGGAAATCTAAAGATGAACCTGCAAGATCTACACCAGACAACGTTAAAATCATTTTGAAATAACACTGAGAGAGGCCCTAGTGGTCACAGATAGATCGATTTGAACTTTCACTTGAATATGAAATTTTAGTGGATTGCAACTTACTAAGTACTTTTAAAATAACGTGTTTTTAAGTGATATTTGTGAAAAAGAAAAAATAAATAGCTACCTTTTAAAAATAGCAAGAAACCAATGCATTCTTTTGACAACTGTGTAAAAAGAAAGCATCAAGCAACTGGTCCTTCCAACATGAACCATCCCATATGAAAAAAATAGTATTTGGGGAAACATTATTTTAAAATTATATCAATTATAGTAAAAATACAATGCCAAAATGAGAATATCACCTATCAATGATAAGTGATGATATTCAATATAAACTATTCCATATGATAGTTCTGTAACATTCTAAATGCTCAGATCTGTCTCATTTTGACTCATCTCTAATTTAGTTAACTTCATCCAGAACATTAAATTTGTTATGGAGCTCTAACATCATTACTACATTTTGCCATATGACTGATACCCCATTATTTTTGAATTATATTTTTATATGTAGAAATTGTATTATTTTTTGCCAAATGAGTGTGTTTGTAACATACTGATTTCTAGGCCAAATGTACTAGTGGTAAGGAAAATTAATACTACATGTAATTCAGACACTAGGATATTGTTTTGTATTAAAAATTGCTATGCATATTAAAATACCATTAATCATCAGATATACACATGGAAGTTTTTAAATGTTTAAGATCATGTAATTTAATTTTTCTAGTAATTCTTAAACTTGTATTTTTATATTTAAGTCTGGAAGAAACAGCAACTCTTTTGCTGTTTCTCAGTATTCCTGTACCACTATACAATATTAATCCTAATTAATATATAATAAGTAGTTATTTATATTTAATAATACATTTCCTTTTTTCTTTTTTTAATTTCTTTTTTTAACTTTTATTTAATGAATATAAATTTCCAAAGTACAGAATATAGATTACAATGGCTTCCCCCCCATAATGTCCCTCCAACCCGCAACCCTCCCTTATCCACTCCCTCTCCCCTTCCATTCACATCAAGATTCATTTTCAATTCTCTTTATATACAGAAGATCAGTTTAGCATACATTAAGTAAAGATTTCAACAGTTTGCTCCCACACAGAAACATAAAGTGAAAAATACTGTTCTTAGATTATTTCTTATACCACTGTAGATAAATAGATATTCCTCTTCCCCTTTGCTGAAGTCATTTGCAAGCCATTGTCATTTGAAAAGGAGATGGTTGTTAGTTTTCTAAATCTTTGATTTCTCTGAGTTGCAGATGAGAGAAAACATAAATCACAGTGGCTTATTCAAAATTTAGAGGGTTATTTTTCCCTCAAATAACATGAAATACAGTATGGCAACTCCAGGGTGCCCTCCCTAAGGAACCTGGATTCCTTCTATTTATCTAACTCATCAAGCTTAACACATGATGCCCCTCCTCCCTCTGAGGGGTGCCTGTCCAAGATGACTGTCAAAAACACAGTCAAAGCATTGCATCAAAGGCAGGGATTAAGAGTAGGAGAAGATGGGATGAATAGAGTTCTTATCAAAAAGCTTTTCTTCCCATTAAGAAAGTTTTCTCAGATTCTCATCTATTAACATTAACATTAACATTAACATTGACTAAAACGTTGACAGTCCTTGTCTCAACTGTTGAAGAACAGTTTTTTTTTCTTCATGCTACTTGTTGAACTCTTTACTTAAAATAAAGTTAATCTTATGTGTATAAAGTTAATTGAAAATACGTATGAGTAAAAAAAAATAAGAATGGGAACAGGAGTAGGGGAGGGAGGAGGAAGCGTGGGATTGTGGGTGGGAATGTGGATAGGGGGGGAAGAATCACTAGGTACCGGGAGAAGGCCCGGAGGCGCTCTGCGTTCTGTAGTGGCGCTGCTTGGGCTGGTGGCAGGTTGCAGGCGGCTGGTGTTGCGGCTGAGGAGAACGGCGAGTGGGTCCGGCATTTCCCATCGGGATCACCGTAACGATGAGTGATGAGTGCTGCCAGGGAGTCTCACCCGCACGGGGTGAAGCGCTCAGCCTCCCCAGACGACGATCTTGGATCTAGCAATTGGGAGGCAGCAGACTTGGGTAATGAAGAGAGAAAACAAAAGTTCTTGAGACTTATGGGTGCAGGAAAGAAAGAACATACTGGTCGTCTTGTCATAGGAGATCACAAATCAACATCTCACTTCCGAACAGGGGAAGAAGACAAGAAGATTGATGAAGAACTGGAGTCTCAATATCAGCAAAGTATGGACAGTAAATTATCAGGAAGATATCGGCGACATTGTGGACTTGGCTTCAGTGAGGTGGAAGATCAAGATGGAGAAGGTGATGTGGCTGGAGATGATGATGATGATGATGATGATTCACCTGATCCTGAGAGTCCAGATGACTCTGAAAGTGATTCAGAGTCAGAGAAAGAAGAATCTGCTGAAGAGCTCCACGCTGCTGAGCACCCTGATGAAGTGGAAGATCCCAAAAACAAAAAGGATGCAAAGAGCAATTATAAAATGATGTTTGTTAAATCCAGTGGTTCATAACTCCCAAACACTTAGTGTTTGTATTAAAAGTAAGCCTTATTGTTAAAATGCACAGTGGAGGACTGCTTATAGAGCACAGACTTTTGTATTATAATTTTTAAAAAGGCCCTTTTAAATAATTACAAAGAGTGTTTGCTTTCAAATGCCATGGGTTACACTTTTATGGGCATGACTATAACCATTTTTGTAAAGAGTAAGAGTTGTATAAAATAAGAAATAAATACAGTACGCAACTTCTTTTCATATTAGCATCATCAACGCTCTAATCTCCCCTTTAAATGCAGTATCAGGGAGATAACTTTTTGTTTGTAGTAGGTCTTTCATCTTTTGTTATTTTTTGGTCCTTCATATTTTTCTCACTAAAAATTTGATACTGTGATGTGTTCGTGAAAAGTATACTTTGCTATAGTAGAAATATTCATATGGATATTTCTACTGCCAGTCACAATCTAAATTAATGTTAGTAATAGGTTAAGTACTTAATTTACTCTTACTGACTCAGCTCTTCTCTTTTGGACCAAAGCAACATGAGAACTAGTACTTTCATACCTGTTAGAAGGGAATTACAACTATCATATATTTGGAATGTTTTGATCCCAAGCAGTCTTTATATAATTTCAATTACATTGTATGTTAGGTTTTTGATAAAATTTGGTCAGTTTTTACAGAAGAAATTATTTCTCTGATCATTTAGTCATATCTATTTAGAAACATGTGAAACTGGATTTTTTTTTCCTTAAGGTAAAATGTGACCAAAGTTCATTTTCTCCCTAAGGTCTAAATAAAGAGAAAGCAGTTTCCCATATTTCGTTGTGATACCTTTATCCTCATTGTCTAAAAATGAGGGGCAGGCTTACTGAACAAGAAGCGAAAACAAATTCTCTTCATTTTATTTCAGTGCTGTTATTTTGATGATTTAATTACTCAAGTATTTCCAGTTTTATTGCTGCTTTGTTGGAGTAAGATGGAATCACTGGACTGCTGTTAATGTGGTTGATTTGTTCTGCAGATTAGCATATACTACATTATCAGCTATTCAGTGGATCTTTGATTAACTGGGTCCAAAATCTTAATATTTGTAAGAAGTTGAAAGGTGTGAGTCAGACCTGTTTGTGAGCTGAACTATTACACATCCAGATACATGGTATGTGTTTGTGTTGAACTTTTAAAAAAAACAATTACTCCTAAAGTCATTTTGAAATTCAGAATATATATGTTAGAGGAGTACAGCAACTAGAAATGACTCTATCTTATATTTTTCATATGTTTTGAGTTTAATTTCTCACATTTATTTTAAATAGGTGCTACCCTAATATAGTAAGATTTAGTCTGTGCAGTAGACAGTATTTGTGACATTTAACAAATAACTTGGTTTGAAGAAACTTTACTTTATTCAAGTTTTAGTTTGACCACTGATTTTCAAAAGTCTATTCTGTGGGATTTCTTATTATAGCTACTTTAACTAGAAAGTAAAGAGTGATTTATATTTAAAAATGGAAGAGGGAGAGGACCAGTATTAAGTTTTGAAAAGTATTTTCATTTATTGTTTAAATATCCTGGGTGGTTTTATAAGTCTTGGTTCTAATGTATTAATAGAAGCACCCTCTTCTAAAGTAACAATATTAGAGGCCTTTCTTCATCTCCAAATAGAGAAATTCTGATTTCAATTCATGTATTATTGGAAATTAATAAGATTCAGAACTGGAATAAATTTAATCCATTGGTCAAAAAAAAAAAAAAAAAGAATCACTAGGTACCTAAAGTTGTATTTATGAAATACATGAAGTTTGTGTACCTTAGATAAAAGGTTTCTGGGCAAAAAATGGCCCCAAAGTCAAGCTTAGGCACAAAGGAGTCTGGAAAATATCGTCTGTCGGTCATTTATATTGTCCTGAGTGAACTGGGAGTTTAGTTCACAAAGAAACAGGGTAGAATGTGTACTAAGCAGGCAACAACATCAGAGCTGTACTTTCTCCAGCTTAGGCAATCTCATGGGTAATGGCCAGTCTTGTTTGCCTTGCAGCTATTCTAAAAGGATGACATGCAGTGCCTCTCACAAAGACATGAAAAGGAAAAAGATAGTTGCAGCATCTTTGAGATAAAGAATGGCATGAGAAAACACCTTTGTTTTGCTCAGGAGTACTGCTTCAGTTTACTCTTCTCTACTTAGAAATACATTGATCGCTGCTGCTTCTATTGTTGTGGAAGTTTTAATAGCATCTCCTGAACATATATTTTCCCAGTGTAAGAGTAATGGTATGAAACCCTAGGGAAGCTGTGAGTACATCTAGTCATTAATTCACAGTACCTATCCCCTGACCCTCAATAATATACAAGTAATTCAGGGCATTTCATTCCGTTCCCAGCTTTTGTGCTGGGCAGTTTCCTACAGATTTCTGCCTGAAACCATGGGCACTGATTCTGTCTGACCTCAAAATGATCAAGTCAGCTCGGAGTCTCAAGAATTCTCAGGCTTCTTATGTTTTCCATTTTCAGGAAGAAGTAATGTCTAAGTATTTTGGGTCTTTGTGATGATAAGAGACCAATATTTTGTGAAAACCTGTCAGTGGTATATCTCAGATAAAGATTCTCATAGAAAAAGGAATCAAGTCTTTGACCTGCTGAAGCTTATGTGTATGTCATGACAGCCTGAAAAGAGGAGAGGCAGTCACTGCTGTGCCAATCCCTCATTGCCTTGGGTTAGGTTAGAATGTCTTTCCACATGGGTTCTCTTTTAGTTTCTATTAAATGTGCCAAGCTGAGGCAGGCATAGTGGAGATCAAGCCCATCTTAGCTTAGGAAATGCTGGTGTGGCCTTGTCTTACACAGAGACATTTTAATAATAACTGTGGACAGCTCCTCAACCTATGTTCTTCTCAGAGAACAACAGGCATGCCATTTGGCATGTAGTCTACAACAAAATCACAGCTGCCCAGTGTATATCACTATACTGGACAGCCTGTCTCAATCCAGTACATATTTGAATGGTTGCTTTACCGTTCATTACGTAAAAACTTGGCTTATTTACTCTTCAATTCTTCCTAATAAAACAGATACTTTGATTTGTTGCTTTTTTCCTGTTTAGGTGTTTAATTCACCCAGCCTGTTTATTCAATTTTGTCCTTTTCAAGCAAAGCCTGTGTCTGTCATCAGTGCATTGGTAATATCCTAGTACAACTGCCTCTGGACTTCCTGAATTCAGGCTAGACAGTTCTGCGCTTTTCTCCAGAAGGTCTGATTACTGCAGATAATTTCCTTTTGTTTGTGATAATGCTTCCATAATTGCAGTTAGAAATGAAAGGGCAGAATAAATCCCTTCTCCACTGGAAACTCACAGATTTTATTATCTTATGCTCAATCAAATTCAATTTTGCTTGCAGTGCTTTTCACACCCTGGGTCACATAAATGAAGCTGCATGGTTTTGTGACTTACATTCCCTTCCTCTGTTTTGATACCTCTTACCTAAGGCAGATGCTATTTCTAACTGCAATTCCTCCATTACTAAAAGGCAAAGCTGGAGTCAGACAGGGATAGCCATACATTGAAAGGCAAACCACCCTGTTGTTGGAATGCTGCACTTAGATGATTTTGTGGCTGCAAAGAATGTGGTTTCTGTGCAGCCTGAGAGCAATTTCTGATGAATTTATACTCCCCAAAGTCTTATTCTCTAACATAATTACTTCAGAACTGTCATTGCTAAAGGGGATTCCAAGAAAGAGTTGATCAAAATATGGCTTTGGATGCATTATGAAACATTTCTAAATTATTTTAAATATTATTTATTTATATTATTATATATTATGTATTATGTATCATATATTATATATTATTTATTTGAAAGTCAGAATTACAGATATGGAGGGACAGAGGGAGAGAGAGAGATTCCCTCTTCTTGTTCACTTCCCAAATGGTCACAGTGGCCAGGCCTGGGGCAGGCTGGAGGTAGGATTTAGAAGTTTCATCCAGGTCTCCCATGTGGGTGTGTGTCGGGGGGAAACACTGGGGCCATCTTCTGCTGTTTTCCCTGAACATTAGCAGGGAGCTGGATCAGAAGTGGAAGCAGCCAGCACATGAACCAGCACCCATATGGGATGCTGGCATCGAAGGCACCATCTTTACCCACTGTGCAACAATGCTGGCCCCAGATATTTAGTATTTCTGATCATATTGGCATTCCTAAATTTGTCTCAATGTGCTATGAGTAATTTGCTGTCTTCAAGCAGTCAAAAAAATATGTAAATATGTTTGCATTATGATAGGCCAAATGGATAGAATCTGAAAAAAAAAAAAAAACTGTTCTGAGAAGAAACGAAAGCTTCCTTAAAAAAATGAACGTCAAATTATCTGGCAATATCCAGTCATTTCTGTCAGCAAAATATTTCATCTGAATATTTTTTAGTCTCCAAAATGTTTGCTTACACTGTATCTAAATACAAACTTTTGTAAATGCAAAATAAGGAAAAAGAAAATAAAAATAAAAAATAGCCAACAAGTATTTCTGAGGGTATTTTATCAGCTGTGTTGTATGTACACACAAAATACATACACATGCACACACACACACACACACACACACTGGAAGGGGAAAAGAGAGAGAGAGAGAGAGTTTGGGTATGTTAAGTATTAAAATAAATTATAATAATTTTCTAAAAAAACATTTCCTCCTCTCAACCACTGTAATATTTATTTTAGTCTCTTTATACAAAAACATCACTTCTTCATTGATTTAATAGTTAGATACCATTGAGAACTTCTTCCATACAACTAAGTACTGGAAACCATACACGACATGGTGGAGGAAGAAACTTACGAGACATGCTCTATGTTGAAATTCACTGGAGAGTTAGGAACAAGTACAAACATCCACAAATGAAGAAGGCATAGTTATAAAGACCACACAATAAGATTACGTTTGTCAGATTAATAAATACTGTTTATTCTTATAGAGGAAACCTAGGCAAGTATCTCTGTGCCTTCATATTCCCTTGGGTAGGACTGTGACAAAGGGCACCATCAGTCAGCCATTTTCCAAGTGGAAGCTTGCAATCAGAAATAGGATGTGATCTAATATACTATGAATGAAATAGGATCTGAGGCTGAAAGGTAAGCTAATCATATTACTAAAGTCAATAGTGCTGAATCTCATATAATAGGAGAATTAGAATTCATAATAGATAGAGATAGTTCCCACTTACAATGTATTTAAAGGAAATAAAATAATAGAGCAACATGATTTTATGTTTGTGTAATTCCAACTTAATAGTCCAGTTTATATTTTTCTGATTATTGCTCATAGAATCAAGTAATTGACCTGGATCTTTCAAAATTTAAAAATTGATAGAAACATTCAATGAGTTGACTTAGAGCCACTTCCTCCTCCCTTTTTAATAGCACATACATTTTTGCTTTTGGGGAAAATTAGCAGTCTATGCACCTGTACTTCCTTAAACTTTACTTTATATACAGTCTTATCAAACATATCCTAAAGGAAGGAATTCCTTCCTTCCAAATATGTGTTATGAAAGTTTGTTGCAAATGTTTTTTTTTTCTCTTAAGTAGGCTTTTATTATTGTTTAATGGGTCCTGAGACTGCCATTTCCTTGGCTTCTGTTTTTGCATCTGTATCTTTTAGAGACTATTGCAATGGGAAAAACTAGTGTTTTCAATGGGAAGGATTTCTTTCTATTGGTATGAAACATGAGCATATATTTTCCAATGAGTCAAGCCTTTTCATAATCTCAGTATGACCAACATCACCAAGATGTTCAAGTTCTGGAAATCAGTGACCATATATGTTTTACTCAGCATTATATCCCTATTTTTTTTTTTTTTTGCTTTCAAACTTTTATTTAATGAATATAAATTTCCAAAGTACAGCTTATGGATTACAATGGCTTCCCCCCCATCACATCCCTCCCACCCACAACCCTCCCCTTTCTCACTCCCTCTCCCCTTCCATTCACATCAAGATTCATTTTCGATTCTCTTTATATACAGAAGATCAGTTTAGCATACATTAAGTAAAGATTTCAACAGTTTGCTCCCACACAGAAACATAAAGTGAAAAATACTGTTTGAGTACTAGTTATAGCATTAAATCTCAATGTACAGCATACTAAGGACAAAGATTCTACATGAGGAGTAAGTGCACAGTGACTCCTGTTGTTGACTTAACAAATTGACACTCTTGTTGATGGCCTCAGTAATCACCGTAGGCTCTTGTCATGAGCTGCCAAGGCTATGGAAGCCCCCTGAGTTCACTGACTCTGATCATATTTAGACAAGGCCATGGTCAAAGTGGAAGTTCTCTCCTCCCTTCAGAGAAAGGTACCTGCTTCTTTGATGACCTGTTCTTTCCACTGGGATCTCACTCACACAGAACTTTCATTTAGTTTTTTTTTTTTTTTTTTTCCAGAGTGTTGTGGCTTTCCATGCCTGAAATACTCTCATGGGCATTTCAGCCAGATCCGCATGCCTTAAGGGCTGATTCTGAGGCCAGAGTGCTGTTTAGGACATCTGTCATTCTATGGGTCTGCTGTGTATCTCACTGCCCATGTTGGATCATTCTCTCCCTTTTTGATTCTATCAGCTAGTATTTGTAGACACTAGTCTTGTTTATGTGATCCCTTTGGTTCTTCGTCCTATCATTATGATCAATTGTGAACAGAAATTGATCACTGGGACTAGTGAGATGGCATTGGTACATGCCACCTTGATGGGATTGAATTGGAATCCCCTGGTATGTTTCTAACTCTACCGTTTGAGGTAAGTCAGCTTGAGCATGTCCCAAATTGCACATCTCTTCCCTCTCTTATTCCCACTCTTACATTTAACAGTGATCATTTTTCAGGTAAGTTTCAGCACTTAAGAAGAATTGTGTATTGATTACAGTATTCAACCAAAAGTATTAAGTAGAACAAACAAAAAAAAAATACTAAGAGGGATAACATATGAATTTCCTCATCAACAGTCAGGGTGAGGGCTGATGAAGTCACCGTTTCTCCTAGTGTTCATTTCACTTTAACAGGTTTCCTTTGTGGTGCTCAGTTAGTTGTCACCTATCAAGGAGAACAAGTGGTATTTGTCCCTTTGGGATTGGCTTATTTCACTCAGCATAATGTTTTCCAAGTTCCTAACAGGGATCACTTTTCAGTTAAAATTTAAACACCTAAGAATAATTGTGTGTTAATTACAGAGTTCAACCAATGGTACTAGAACAAAAAAAAATACTAAAATGGATTAAATATTACATTGTACATCAACCGTCAGGACAAGAGCTGATCAAGTCACTGTTTCTCATAGTGTCCATTTCATTTCAACAAGTTTCCCCTTTGGTGCTCAGTTAGTAGTTGCAGATCAGGGAGAACATATGATATTTGTCCCTTTGGGACTGGCTTAATTCACTCAGCATGATGTTTTCCAAATTCCTCCATCTTGTTGCAAATGTCTGGGTTTCATTGTTTTTGACTGCTGTATAATATTCGATAGAGTACATGTCCCACAATTTCTTTATCCAGTCTACTGTTGATGGGCATTTGGGTTGGTTCCAGGTCTTAGCTATTGTGAATTGAGCTGCAATAAACATTAAGGTGCAGACAGCTTTTGTGTTTGCCAATTTCATTTCCTTTGGGTAAATTCCAAGGAGTGGGATGGCTGGGTTGTATGGTAGGGTTATATTCAGGTTTCTGAGGAATCTCCAAACTGACTTCCATAGTGGCTTAACCAATTTGCATTCCAACCAACAGTGCGTTAGTGTCCGGTTTTCCCCACATCCTCTCCAGCATCTATTATTGGTACATTTCTGAATGTGAGCCATTCTAACTGGGATGAGGTGAAACCTCACTGTGGTTTTGATTTGCATTTCCCTGATTGCTAGTGATCTTGAACATTTTTTCATGTGTCTGTTGGCCATTTGGATTTCCTCTTTTGAAAAATGTCTATTGAGGTCCTTGGCCCATCTCTTAAGTGGGTTGTTTGTTTTGATGTTGTGGAGTTTCTTGATTTCTTTGTAGATTCTGGTTATTAACCCTTTATCTGTTGCATAGTTTTCAAATATTTTTCCCATTCTGTTGGTTGTCTCTTCACTTTCCTGACTGTTTCTTTTTCAGTACAGAAACTTCTCAATTTGATTCAATCCCAAATGTTGATTTTGGCTTTGACTACCTGTGCTTCTGGGGTGTTTTCCAAGAAGTCATTGCCAGTACCTATATCTTGCAGGGTTTTTCCAATGCTCTCTAATAATTTGATGGTATCAGGTCGTAGATTTAAATCTTTATTCCAATGCACAATTCATGATAGGTACTCAATTCATACGGTTACTGTTAGGGAACCATTCATGGAGAAAGTAATTGTAGCGCCATTTGAAACAAAGTAATTGTAGCGCCCTTTGAAAGAAAGTAACTGCGCGGTAGCACGCAGCTTGAAACAAAAGTAGAGTGGTAACCACTCTAGCTGCTAAGATTTGAAAACGGACAGCCTAACTAGATGGCCTAACCACAAAGTGTCATTGCCATGATGACGGGACCCTGGGGTGTCAGAATGTGGGTGGGACTAGCCTCTAGAAACTGTATGTAAGACGCTGTAAACCAGAGGTTGCTCAGCCTCTCTCCCTGGTCCGTAGTGCCTAGTGCCATCAGGAGTAGGCTTGAGCGATCTCTCTTCCTAGTCACCTAGAGTATCAATAAAGTGTGTTTAGCTTGATCTTCCTCAGTCTCCTCGACTCTTCCTTCATGGTAACCTGGCCAGTTCCCGAAGGGGGAGATCCTGACAGTTACTATTTAGCTACTGAAAGTTCTAGGAATCACAATGTTTAACTTTTCCACATGTAAAATTTGATTTGTTAAATTACAGTTAACCTGGATTTGGTTCTTACACATATGCAATGTCTATGAAAATATGCTTAAGGAACATAAAATTGTGGAGATAAAGAGGCCTAACATAAAATAATCCTTGTTCCACAGTCCTGAAAGTTTAGTTTAGAAGACAAACTATGAAGACACAGGTAAAATACAGGGCAGATTAAGAAAGTGATGGATGGTATTGTCTTTAGAGCTTCTGGAAAGAGTTCTAGGAGACGTTCAATCTAAACAGACTTGCATTAAGTTAGGAAGTAATGTGCACTATCCTGGGGAAAATCACCTTAGAAACTGTAGAACAGTTTATACAAAGCACCTGAGTAGGAAACAAGTTTGAAAATTCTGTGGAAAAACAAATAAGCCAATACGATTGGAATGGAATGAGTCAAAGGAGAAAGATTGGAAATGACTTCAGAGAGGAAATCGGGGTGAGATCATTCTGCACCATTTTGGTGACAAAAAAGAAATTGGAAAGTTTTGTGGCCTTAGAAAATTTTGAATGTAAAAGTCATACAGTGTCATTGATTTTATATTTGTATAGGAACCTTGTGGCTGTATGAAGACAAAAACAGTGGTAAGAGATAAATGTGAGCAAGATATTTGTAGGCACTAATGTGAGCTCTGCCTTGAGATTCAAAGAAAACACAAAATGAGTCTCCAGGAACCCAGAATGCAGTATGATTTGCAATTTAGTAGGCATTTCAATTCACTCGTGGTAGGGAAAGAGGTGTAGTATAACTATCTAGAGCTCTGTGTTTTAATACTCTAAACTTAGCCGGCGCCACGGCTCACTAGGCTAATCCTCCACCTAGTGGCGCCGACACACCAGGTTCTAGTCCCGGTCGGGGTGCCGGATTCTGTCCCGGTTGCCCCTCTTCCAGGCCAGCTCTCTGCTGTGGCCAGGGAGTGCAGTGGAGGATGGCCCAAGTGCTTGAGCCCTGCACCCCATGGGAGACCAGGAGAAGCACCTGGCTCCTGCCTTCAGATAGGCGCGGTGCGCCAGCTGCAGTGCGCCAGCCGTGGTGAGCATTGGAGGGTGAACCAATGGCAAAATGAAGACCTTTCTCTCTGTCTCTCTCTCTCACTATCCACTCTGCCTGTCAAAAAAAAATACTCTAAACTTGATTTTATTCTTGTGTGTTACAATATCTTCTGTACCATAGCCAACGGCTACTCAAGGGATGCTTGTGTTGAATCTTCTGGGATTCAGTAGCTGGAAATGAAAGGGATAAATTGCTCTGCTGATGCCGAGAATGAGTAGTGCTGTCAGCATGTAGGCATATGAATGGTCTATCTGATAACTTTGTTACCACTCCAAACTTTCAATTAAGTTTTCCCCAGTCTACAATTGGAATCACTACTGTAACATAAATTACCTGGGTCAAGATTAATGAGCTGCCTGGGGAGTTGATCCTCAGAGATATCCCTAATCTTATTTTCCTGACTCAATCTATACAGAAAGGTCCCACAATGCAATTAAAATCATTAAATAATATATCCCAGGAAAAATAAAGGGGCACAAATTGCACTTGCAGATTTTGAACAAAAGCAGCAAGGGTATGAAGTGCTTTGGCTTTTTTCCCAGCACAGTAATGATTAGTGAAGTCATGTGTAGAAAATATTTTCAGCATGCAAAATTTCTGAAGCTGTTACTAAATCAAAAATGAATGCAAACAATGTGTGGTTTGCAAAGCTTTAATTAATTCAACACGAAGGATGACAACTTGCATTGATATGACAGGGACTCTGGATGAATACAGTTTAAGTTGTGATAGGCTAGTACTACTAAATCACTAAATAAATTATCTCAATTTAGAAAAATTTAAGTTAATATTAAAATTGCTGGGGGCTAGCAATGCAGTACTGCAGCTAAAGCCACATCCTGCAAAGCTGGCATCCAATATTAGAGGTTCGAGTCCTGGCTCTGCTGCTTCTTATACAGCTCCCTTGGCCTAGGAAAACAGTACTGATGCCATAAACAAGAGTGTCAATTGTTAAATTAACAACAGGAGTCACTGTGCACTTACTCCCCATGTAGGATCTCTGTCCTTAATGTGTGGACCATGGCCCACAGCATGTGGGCATCCCCTAGAACCCAGAAAATGTCAGGAGATAAATTCCTACCTAAGGTATCCGGAAAGAAAACATCTCTGGTGACACTTTGATTTGAGCTTGTTGAAGTCTACATCAGACTTCTAATATCCAGAACTACAAGATAACAAATTTATGTTGTTTTGAGCCATCTAATCAGTTATAATTTGTCAAAGTAGCCATGGAAAACTAATCCATTAATTAACCACATAATTTCCATCAGGGACAAATTAGATAATTTATTGTAATATATTAAAACTACCTTAGAAATATTTTAAGTGTGTAATAATTATACCTGAGAAAAATAGTAAGTGGATAATATGCATCATGTAGCGCTCAAGGAAAGTGGAAAATGAAGTAGGTTCCTACTTTCTATCTATCTATGGAATTTCCCAAGGCAGATTCAGTGACCCTTTCTATCTGACATATTGCTGAAATCAACATTTTGTATAGAACCCACTCTAATATTCAGTAGTCACCACATGCTAGGAAAATAGTCCATTTTCTCAAAGATTATTTGGTTCAAGAAATTGAAGAGAGGAAAATCAGTGATAAAAGACTCCCTGTAGGAATGCATTTGGCACAGCATTAAGATCCCATTTGGGACATCTGCATTCTGTATCAAAGTACCTGCGTTAGAGTCCCAGCCTTGCTTTCTATTCCAGCTTCATATGAATGTGCAGTCTGGGAGGCAGAAGGTGAGGGCTCAAATAGTTGGGTTTTTGCCACCCACATAGGAAACTCATATTGAATTTTGGGCTCCTGGCTTCAGCCTGACCTAACTGTGGTTGGCATTGGGGAGTGAAACAATGGATGGAAATATTTCTTGTTGCTGTCTCACACTCCTTTTCTCTCTCTCCCTCTCTCTCTCTCTCTCTCTCTCTCTGATTTTCAAATAAAATATATTAAACAAATAGGATAAAAGATTTTCATGGGCTGTGTACTTTTAAATGATAACAAGAGATTGATTTTTTAAGTCTGTTTTCATGTAGTCCCTATCTGAATATGGTACATGAAACTCTTCAGCAATGAACTAGAGGATGAAGCCAGCATGTTTATTGGCAGATAGATGGGGAAAAAGCCTGAGAACTCAATAATATTGCTAAGCAAAATAATCAACCAATCCTGATGTCAACCAACTCCCAGTAATGTCATCTAGTAAATATCTATATTGTTGGAGCCAGTTTGCAGCTAACAACATTCTTATTGGTATTACTGCCAAGGCCAGCTGGCTTTTGTGATTGTCCACAGAACTACTTTCCACAGATTTCCTGTGACTACAAATTTGATATCCATCAGCTGTATCTGGCATCCCATTTAGTCAATGCTTACTGGGTTTATTGTGCAGGTGGGGAGGAAGCAAGTGCGAGAAACCAATCAGCCTGGCTCTTAATATCTGTTGGCAGATTTAATTGTGTTTATTTGATATTTTCCAGTGTGGATTGGTGGATTTAAAATGTTATATCAATTGAGCTCTTCCAGGATAAATTAAGTAGGGATGTATATGGATATAACAGAAGGGCATTTATAGTTGTGTTGCAAAGAACATCCTCATGTAACAGAGAATATGACCTGCCTTTTAATATACCATGAGGATTTGCAACACCATGCATTTTGGACCCAATTATATTACTATTTTTTGTTGTTTAATTTCCAGTGGAAATTCAATATTGTTGTTTCATTCCACACTTCATAATCTACAACTGTGGCTATGCTATCAACTTAGGGACAGCTGAATACAGTCATATCCAAAGGGATAAAAGAAAAACAAAAAATCATCTAGCAGGAGAGAAAATGTGTAATGAGAAAAATAATCTGAATTTCACACAAAGTAAGCGCCCCCCCCCTTTTTGACAGGCTGATTTAGACAATGAGAGAGACAGAGAGACAGACAGAAAAGTCTTCCCTTTTCCGTTGGTTCACTGCCCAAATGACCACCACGGCTGGCATGCTGTGCTGATCTGAAGCCAGGAACCAGGTGTAAATTCATTTTCAATGTAACCATTTATGTCTTTTGATTTTAAATAAATACAAATACAGAGGTAGTGAAACAAGAATGTGGTAAAATCTTGAAATGTGAGACTTTGGACAATTCATTCACAATCCATGAGTTTTGATTTCTCCTTATTAGCAAAGTTAAGTGATATTCATCTCTACAACACTTTTGAGGCTGGCATTGTGGTTTAGTGGGTACAGCTGCCACCTATGATGCAGGGCATCCCATATAGGCATGTGTCCTGGATGCTCCACTTGCAATTAAGTTCCAAGCTAATGTGCCTGGGAAAACGGTGGAAGATGGCCCATGTGTTTGGGTCCCTGCACCCACATGAAAGACCAGGATGAAGCTTCTGGCTCCTAGCTTTTGCCTGGCCCAGTCCTGGCCATTGCAACCATATGGGACAAGGGGAGTGAACCAGTGGATGCAAGATTCCTTTCTCTCACTTAATCTCTCTTCGCCTATCTCTGTAACTGAGCCTCAAATACATAGTTGAATCTTTAAAAAATATAACATGCTTTCAAAAATGATGTACTATAAGTACTTCAATCTAGTTCTCTGTATCTAAACTGCAAGCAGGTTAATTTCTATTCGCCATATGCAGTGTGTAAGTGTACATGTACACTGCATTACCTCAAGCCAAGGCAACCTCTAGGGTATGTGGCTGGAAGAGCTGCATGCAACAGCGTAATGCTTAACATGAACATTAACTTGATTTTTATATTTATTCAGTTTGAGTTTCTAGTATTTTGTGATTTGGCAGTCACAGTATTCCACTGGATGCAAAGAAATGTCACCTTCTATAAAAGACTCTAAAATAGGTCAAATTCTATGAATTAAGTGAGAAATATGTGTTTCACCAGTAATTCAAGAGACTGGTTAGTTTTTCTTGCTTTTCCATTTATAGAAGTTGAAACCAGGGCACAGCTTTTTAATCAGAACATGTTACTTTTAATGTGACAATTTGGAAAATGTGACACATAAACTTACTGGCATTACACTGTTGGGGGACAATGATGGTGATCCAGGTTCTTGTCTCACATCAAAGAATTTCCACACAGACAGCAAAGTGAACAAAGTGATGTTTATTGAGAGCAACAAACTTCTCGCCCTACCAGTCAGGAGGAGGAATCTAAGAGGAGTTTCCAAAGAAGTTTGCATGTGCTGGCTCCTTTATATACACAGTGCTTCTCTTTGATTGGCCCCTTTCTGAGAAAGTACAGATTTAACCAATCAGGAGAGGGGCAGTATAACAACCAATCAGGAGGCAGGCATAACAGCCAATCAGGACACAAAAATAACCAATCAGAGAACTAAAAGTTAATGCTTATGATACATGCTGTGTGAACCAGTCAGTGAACTGACACTGGAGTACTCTGTTTTGTACAGAAGTGTGCAGAGTGCTCAATCAGGTCCAGCCTGCAGATTCCAAACCATCTAAAGATGACACTGTATTGTTTCCCCTAACTCCTGTCTTGTCTCTCCTCAGGGCTCCTGGAGAGTTACATCATGTATTTTTTCCTATGTTTTTCTTTCCTTCTTTCCTTTCTAGGGATCCTTGGAATCACTATCATCAAAAATCACTTCTTTATGTTACCTCAAATCTTGATCCTAACTGATGTCCTAAAGCTTGCTTCTGGTCACTTGCCCTGGAGTCAAACAAAAGAGAAGAGAGGCTGTGACTTAAGTACTGATTTCTTTGCACATTCAAATGATTTAGTTGAACTCAGAATAGCCAAGAAATAGGTTGGATCCATTATGTATATATGTATGAAGAGTAATTTCAGGCAATTTATCTCACCTCTCATTTTTTCCAATCTGTATAAATGTAATAATAAGAGGAACTTTCTTACAGGATTTTTGTGAGGTTAATGTAAGATTTTCCAGATATAGTACTAAGCTGAAGGCATATAACATGTATAAATAACCTGCAATAACTATTAACTTCTATTATTACATATTTACATAATATGTAAATGCTATAATTTTAATGAGGATAAAGTACTCTCATAACCGATTTGAGAGACAAAATATATAACACATTTTCAAGGATGAAGGAACTAGAAACATGGAATAACAGGAACACAAAATCTAATTCACAAATTGATGAGTACTTTAGATAGGAGAGACTAATGTGCCAATTTATAGCAGGATTTGTGTATCTTAAAACATAAGTTCAAATATTCAGTCTGAATAATACTGTTTAAAGGGCTCTCTATATATAATATTTCTCCAAAGGAAAGAGAGAAGGAGGGAAGAAGGGAGCAGGAGAAGTATGATTATATTTTTAGAATTCTATCTATCAATTACCTTGAACCTGTTCTCTTTGTATTAATATTATATTAACATGAGAATTGTATAATAGTGATTATCATGCATTTTCTGTAATCTTGAGAATCTCATGTATTAATAAATTCCTTAAAAAGTAAAAAAAAGTCTTTAGTAAGAATAATAAGAGCAGCCTTCTGAAAATATTTACAGAAGCATAGACACTAAATCCCTTAGTTCAAAAGCAAAGGTTATTATGCAAGTGTATTTTGTTACATGTTAGTACTTGTGAATGTTGAATTTGCAGTTCTGCAGTCACATTAGCTGGTCTAAGACCTTTTGGCAAGTTGTCCAACCTGTCCTACATTGGGTGAAATACATAAAAGAATGTGTGTCACTCATCATACATTGAGAATTAAAGATGTTTTATCCTTAAATTAAACAGCCCAGCACATAGTAACTGCTGAATAGTCTCTTTATCATCATACACAATTTCATGTCATTGAATTCACATTTTAAGGAGTGGGAAAAAGAAAAGGAAGGATGCTTATTTTAAAATATTGCCTAAGGCCATCCTGGAAAGATCACTTCTCTCTGAATGGTAATGATAATGAAGATGACAATCATAACAGTTGATAAACACTTCTTATTTCTCTATTAAATGTTTTATCAAATTGGAAATGTTTTTTTCACACAATAAAATCATGACAAGTGTCCCAGAGGCTCTTTAAAGTTAGCATTATGCATATTATTAATATATAATAAATCCTTTAAGTCACTATATAAAAGTTCTTCCAACGTATTTGCACCATAAGTTGACTATTTAGTGCCAGAATCACTGTATTTTGGTTCTAGGCTTTGAGTGGACTAGAGCTCTGAATCCATCCTTCTCCACTGTGTTTTGGTGGTGAAACTAGGTTACATAATTCATGTTTCTGCTTGAAAAAATTCAAATGAGTTTGATTCTGTCAATAGAGCATGGGATACAGACAGTAAACGTGCATGAAAAAGATGGGA
This sequence comes from Oryctolagus cuniculus, assembly GCF_051225735.1. Taxonomy (NCBI): domain Eukaryota; kingdom Metazoa; phylum Chordata; class Mammalia; order Lagomorpha; family Leporidae; genus Oryctolagus; species Oryctolagus cuniculus. The sequence goes on along the minus strand of NC_142871.1, from coordinate 95,370,442 downwards.
TTGCTCCTTTCTGTTTGCTTCTTTTGGGCTTTTTGACTGCTTCATATTTCTGTGAATGCCAGTTTAACAATGTAATTTTATACTTCATGTCCCAGTCTTGCTCTGTAGCAGTAAGTTAATAAGAGGCAAAGGTGTGATAATTATGACCACAGAGGTACCAACAGATTCACCACCCCATGAAACACACACACACACACACACACACAGCTATCTTCTCAGCAGAAATCAACAGGACTTTTACCCTGAAGATGCGGTTATAGAGTTGGGAATGTACTGCCATTAGAAATGATGCTCCCTTCACGTTTGAATGCTTGCATCCTTATATACTTTAGTTTTTCCCCAAAGAAACCTTTTATTTAATGAATACAAATTTCATAAGTACAAATGCAGGAATACAGTTATTCTTCCTATCATACCTGCTTGGCCAGCCTCACTCCCAGCCCTCCTCCTCCTCCCTCTCCACTTCCCAGTCCCATTCTCCTTAAAGATTCATTTAACTTTGTACATAGAAGATGACTCTATACTATGTAAAGAGTTCAACAATTTGCACACACACACACACACACAAAATATGAGAACAAGTTTTACCATTAACTCTCATGATACAACTCATTCAGGACAGTGGTCCTGTATGGGAAATTAGTGCATAGTGATTCCTGTTGTTAATTTAACAATTAACACTCTTATGTATGATATCAGTTACCACCCATGGCTCTTGACATGAGCTGCCTAGGCTATGGAAGCCTTTCAAACACACAAACTCCATCTTTAACAAGGCCATACAGAAAGTGGAAGTTCTCTACTCCTTCAAAGAAAAAAAAGTACATCCTTCTTTGACGGCCACTTCTTTCCACTGGAGTCTCACTCACAGATACCCTTCATGTAGAACATTTTGTCCACAGTTTCTTGGCTTTCTATACCTTAAATGCTCTCATGGGCTTTTCAGCCAGACCAGGAAGCCTGTAGGGTTGATTCTGAGGTCAGAGTGTTACTTAAAGTGACTGCCATTCTATGAGTGCTGTGTGGACTGCTTCCCATCTTGAAACATTCTCTCCTTTTTAATTATTATTTTTTTGGCAGGCAGAGTTAGATAGTGAAAGACAAAGACAGAGAGAGAGTTAGAGACAGTGAGAGAGAGACACAAAGAGAAAGGTCTTCCTTCCGTTGATTCACTCTCCTAATGGCTGCCATGGCCGGCACTGTGCCAATATGAAGCCAGGAGCCGAGTGCTTCCTCCTGGTCTCTCATGCGGGTGCAGAGACCCAAGCACTTGGGCCATCCTCCATTGCCCTCCCAGGCCACAGCAGAGAGCTGGACTGGAATAGGAGCAACTGGGATTAGTACCTGGTGCCCCAACCAGGACTAGAACCCAGTGTGTCGGTGCCACAGGCAGAGGATTAGCCAAGTGAGCCATGGTGACAGCCTCATTTTAATTCTATTATTATTACCAAGTACTTGATCCTATTTATATGATTACTTTAATGCTTAATCCTATCTATATGTTCACTTTAATGCTTAATATGATCATTTTAACAATTAATATGACATTTTTATCACCCAGCTTAATAGAATTTTGGGCTTCATGGCAAGTTTTTAAATTGTACCCTTAGAAGTATGTCTATAGAAATGCATGCAGAGTTATACAACTTTACAGTTATAAACTCCCCCGCCTTTTAGTCTCACTCTTATTTTTTACTGAGATCCATCCTCAATTGACTTTATACACCTATGATTTACACTACATTAAGTAAAGAGTTCAAAAATATTATGAATAAAAAGGAAACAAACAAAACAAAAACACACAACTGTTCCTCAACACTCAAGACAAGAGCTGTTCAAATCATCCTATTTAATGTCAACTTCATTTCTACAGATTTGGTTTTAGGTACTCTATTAGTTCTCACTGATCAGGGAGAACATATGATATTTGTCCCTTTGGGACCAAGTTATTTCACTAAGTATGATGCTTTGCAGATTCATGCATTTTATTGCAAATGACTGACTTCATTTTTTAACTACTGTATGGTATTCCATGGTGCATGTATCCCATGATTTCTTTATCCAGTCTTCCATTAATTGGCAGTTAAGTTAATTCCATGTCTTAGCTTGTGAATTGAGCTGCAATAAACATGGGGGTGCAGATAACTCTTTTATTTACTTATTTCATTCCCCTTGAGTGAATTCCCAGGAGTGGGATGACTGGGTTGTATGGTAGGGCTATATTCATATTTTTGAGGTATTTCCATCTTGCACAGTGGTTGTACCAGCTTACTTTTTCACCAACAATGGATTAGGATACTTTTTCCCCACATCCTCACTAGCATTTGTTGTTTCTTGATTTCTGTATGAAAGCCATTCTAATTGGTGTGAGGTGAAACCTCCTCATGTTTAGATTTTCATTTCCCTGACAGCTAGTGATCCTGAAATTTTTCGTGTGTCTGTTGACCATTTGGATTTCCTCTTTTGAAAAATGTCTGTTTAAGTCCTTTGCCCATCTCTTAAGTGGGTTGTTTGTTTTGTTATTGTGGTGTTTCTTGATCTCTTTATAGATTCTGGTTATTAAACCTTTATCAGTTTCATAGTTTGCAAATAACTTCTCCCATCCTGTCCATTGCCTGTTCACTTTCCTGAGTGTTTCTTTTGCGGTACAGAAGCTTCTCAATTTGATGTAATCTCATTTGTTAATTTTGGCTTTGATTCCCTATGCCTCTGGGCTCTTTTCTAAGAACTCTTTGCAAGAATGTCTTGCTGAATTTCCCCAATATTCTCTAATAATTTGATGGTGTTGGGGCATAGATTTAGATATTTAATCCATGTTGAGTGGATTTTTGTGTAAGTTGTAATGGAGAGGTCTTTCTTCCTATTTCTGCATGTGGAAATCCAGTTTTCCTAGCACCATTTGTTGAAGAGACTGTCTTTCCTCCAAGGATTAGTTTTAGCTCCTTGATCAAATATAAGTTGGTTGTAGATGCTTGGATTGATTTCTGGTATTTTAATTCAGTTCCATTCATCTCTCCATCTGTTTTTGTATCAGTATCAGGCTGTTTTGATTGTAACTGACCTGTAGTATACCTTCAAATCAGGTATTGTGATGCCTTGAGCTTTTATGTTGTTGTTGTTGTTGTAAAAGATTGCTTTAGATATTTGAGGTCTCCTGTGTTTCCATAAGGATATCAGTATTGTTTTTTTCTAGATCTGAGTAGAATGTCTTCGGTATTTTGATTGGTATCATATTGAATTTCTAAATTGATTTTGGAAGAATGGACATTTTGATAATGTTGATTCTTCTAATCCATGAATATACATGGATGATTTTTCCATTTTTTTGCATTTTCATCTATTTCTGATCCTAGAAGTTCATTCTCAGCCTTGGCATTGTCTGTGTATACAAAGGCTGTTTTTTTTTTAATGTATTAATATTATAGCCTGTTACTTTACTAAACTCTTCTATGAGTTCTAATAGTCTCTTAGTTGAGACTTTTGGATCCCCTATATATAGAACCATGTCATCTGCAGTAGGGATATTTTGACTTCCTGCTTCCTGATTTTTATTCTTTTGATTTTTTTTCTTGCCTAATGGCTCTGGCTAAAACTGCCAGGACTATATTAAATAATGATGGCAAGACTGGACATCCTTGTCTGGTTCCTGATCTCACAGGGAATGCTTTCAAATTTTCGCTATTCAATAGGACACTGGTTGTGGATTTGTCGTGAACTGCCTGCAGCTTTTTTCCAGTGGCTTAGGCTGCTGCAGTCTGGTCTCATTTCACTCTTCAATACTGGTGCAGAGGCTGATGGGGTCCTTTCATGTAGGTCCACTGTTTCCCTCTAATTTGTGTAGAGTTTCCTCTGCTGTTATCTCCATAACTCTTCTCTGAGACTGCACTCTCTCCAATTTTTTTAAAAACTATCTTTCCTAGACTAGAGCTGTAAGCTCTGTCCCTACTCCATCATCTTGGAAACCCCTTCTTACATACATTATTTTTAAGATTTTATTTATTTATGTGAGAGGTAGAGTTACAGACAGTGAGAGGGAATCACAGAGAGAAAGGTCTTCCATCTGTTGGTTCATTCCCCAGATGGCTGCAATGGCTGAAGCCAGGCGCTTCTTTCCGGTCTCCCACGTGGGTGCAGGGGCCCAAAGACTTGGGCCATCTTCTACTGCTTTCCCAGGCCACAGCAAAGAGCTGGAATGGAAGAGGAGTGGATGGGACTAGAACTGGCATCCATATGGGATGCTGGCATAGCATGCAGAGGATTAACCTATTGTGCAATGGCGCCAGCCCGCTTATATAATTTAAAGACCAAATATGTGAGTTCTTTATATGAGATTTTAATCATCTTTTTTTTCTATTACACTTTTGACAATAACACAAATATCCTGAAATTAAGGCATTTCTAGAATTATTTCATTTGGTAAGAGTCTGTAAAACAATATGAATAAAAAGTCCCATCTAAATATTTTCCTAGATAATTCATACAATTAAAGGTCATTTTTCAGTTTATGTGTTTTAAGGGGAATCAGAATTTATTGAAAATACCTTGGCAATTTTTAGGATATTGTCCATCCTACTTACCAAGTCACTGAGTCAGTTATCTGGAAAATAATAAATGTTCAAAAGTTCAGGTTTAAAACATGGTAAAATAAATGTTCAATGAGTTTTGAATCTTTCTAGTTCAATGAGTAAGAGTTCCATAAACTCATTAGATGGTGGCAATTGTGGAGAGTAAGCCCCTTAGCCTTATGGATCCCAAATTAGCCTAGTTGTACCTAACCTTCACTGCAATCTATTAGTGATAGTGATAATGTTGGAAGACTGTGGCAATGGGAAAAGACTATTTCTCTCTTGAAAGATATCAGAGACACTAGAAATGACTTCAGAAGAATAATTTATAGTAAATCAGAGCAGGGAAGGCCTTGAAGTTTTGGAAAGAATTATACCTGTATTCTAAATAATTTTCCAGTTTCCTAGACCATTTTTAAAGATTTATTTATTTAATTTATTTGAAATTTAGAGCATCAAAGAAAGAGGGAGGGGAGTGTGTGTGTATGTGTGTGTGTGTGTGTGTGTGTGAGAGAGAGAGAGAGAGAGAGAGAAAACTTCCATTTGTTGGTTCGTTTCCCAAATGAGCACAACAGCCAGAGATGTGTCAGAATGAAACCAGGAAGTAGAATCTCCATCCTTGTCTTCCACATGGGTGGCAGGGGCCCACATACTTGGGCCATCATCTGTTGTCTTCCCATAAGAAGGTGGATCAGAACTGGAGCAACTGAGCTCTAACCAGCATTCTGATACATGATTCTGGTGTTCCAAGCGGTAGCTTACCATGCTGCACAATACCAACCTTTCCCAGAACATTTTGAAATATGGAATTTCCTGTTTCATAAGTTGGTGTACCTCACTGTTGGCTATACCTAATTATTGAGTCTTTTCTGTAGAAAACTCAAAGCATGTCTACTGATATTCTTTGTTACTGATTCTGGTTTCTAGAGCACCTAAAACCCAGCAAGTCTTTCAGATGACAGTCTGTCAATATCTGAAAATAACTATAAAATTCTCTGAAATCTCTCCTCTCTGCAGCACATTATATGCATTCTGAATCCTTCTCCACCTTGTAGAATAAATTTTGCTTTGTCAGTTTCTTCTCTAAACTACAATACCAGTGATCAGGCTAAAAATGAACACCATATAATATTCTCTTGAACATTTTGGCTGAACATGAGATGTACTAGCCTTCCTCTGAGACAGATTTCTGTAATATTATAACTTCATTATGTTCATCTTAAACTAATCTGACATCAAAAATATGTAAACATAAGTAGATATTTTGATTTATAATTGTTAATGAAAATGGAAGCTGTGAGGCAAAATGAATTTATATGATAGAAATGATGTATTTACATGCAGCTTAGATTTTTAACCTATGGACTGCATTTTGCATGCAATCTCAATTTTCAGCATAATTATTCAAAATAGGACAACAGAAGACTAGAATTGAAGTCAGATTGCTCTGAAATTTCAAAAGTGAAAATTTTAATAAGAAGCATTGGGAGAAGAACAGCTTAGAAGGTTTTCACTAGTTAGTAAAAATCTCAAAAGTAGAAAATGACAAGGATCTTTGATTTTAAATCTACATGAAAGATAGTCAAAAGGAAATAGCATAAGCTCCTCCCCACCCCATAATTTAACATCTTTGTTTAAGATTTTAAGATTGCCATATGCTAAGGAATAAAATGCTTCTTGGCTTATGACAAATAATAATAAAAGTGGCCTATTAGATTTTGCTTATCCTAATTCACTGTGTATTGCAAACATTTCATGATTGTCTCACATTAGGCTTTTATTTAGCAACATTCAGATCTTTCATTTTTGAACTACACAGAGTGAGAAAACCACTAAAAATCCCCATAGATACCAATCATTTCATTTCCCCAAGGCCTTTTTTCGGGAATTGCATCAGCGGTTTCTGTTATGTATTTATTACGTATCATATTTTTATTTTGAATATGTTCAGATTCAGAACTCATGACTCCCCACTACATGTAGTGAAAAAACATCTATGAATCTATGAAACCCTTGAATATGTATTGATTCCTTTATATTTGCTACATTCTTGCCAGGACAGTTTTCTCATTACAGAGGTTTAGAATGCCTTAATGTATTATAATGATCTTATTTGTACTGTTGTCACATCTCCAAGTGCTTAGCAAAAGTAGTTAGGATTCAGGCACAAACTGAGTTATAAAGGAAAATAATATTAGTGGTAAAATCTGACAACCAGAAATGGATCATTTTTCAAACTCATATGAAGTATTAATGCTACAAACTGCATTACAACATTACAAGAATTTTTAGTACTGTATAAATATGATAAACCTGAAGGAGACTAAGGTCAGACACCAGAGCTAACAAAGATAATTCTATGCATTCTAAAAGTTCTTAGAGGAAATATGGTATAATTGTGGTTTATTTGAAAATTTTTGCTCTTAAAATGGAAAAAAGAAACTCAGTCCTGGAAGTTTAAATACCCCTTGAGATGGAATGGTGGAAAGTAGACTTTTCCCTTAGATCAGCTCTTAAAATAGTGGCTTCACATTTGTAGCCCATTGCTCAAACTTGCCTGTCGTTTGCCTTTTTGTTGCTTGTTGTAAGACTCAAAAATTTTTACTTGCTTATATTAAATCAATAGGGTATTTCAAATAGAAGTATCAAATTTATTTTGAAAACTACACAGGTACAACCATAAAGAACACTTTTTCTACATGTGAAAATTACCTAAAGCAGAGTAAAACCTATATACTTTAGAGGAGATGATCCATTTTGTCAACAATAAGATATTATTTCTCTATTTAATTTATCCCACCTTCTCTACAGAGTGGAGTAAGGATGAGAATATCAAAACCAGGTACAGACTAAAATGCTTGAGACTATAAAGGAGGAAATTAGACCTCAACTCCTAGGGATGTCAATTTTGGGAAACAACACTTACACTTATATTTTACTTTGAAATGTAAATGACATATATGTGTATCATAGAACAATACACTTCAGTATGATTCATTTCATTTCAAATGTTGGTGATTTGACTTCATCTCTCCAGTAATAACCAGGAGGATAAAGTCAAGTGACAGCATTCTTAAAAAGGAGGGTCAGGAGTCCTGGAGGTTTTGCCAATCTACAGGAAGCATTCTATCTGTGGTTGAAGCTATGGACATACAATTATGGTGGAATGGAGGTAGAAGACAACCACAGAGGATTAACATTATGGTTGAAAGACGATGTAACAGTGGTATTGTAGCATACACAATAACCAAGGCAGATGGCAATAGAAGAAGAATTGAGCTGTTCAGAAATTTGGCTACAAAACTGGTGGCAAATTAATGGATGCATGGATTGGGTTTCAGATGCCCATGTGTAGGCTGAGAGATTCTGCCAGCTGAACAGATGCACTAACAGACTGAAAATAAATCAGTTCCTTGAATAGGTTGGAGTAAATGTAGGCAGGACAGGAAATAAGGCATCAATCTCTTTAACAGTCACAGTTATACTTTCAAGTCAATGTGAAATCAATTCTGCCAAAGAACTTTTAAAAAAGCCAATTACAAAATTTTAAAATCAACCATAATTTGATAGTTTTTTAAACAAACAAATGAAAACAAATATTTATTTACATTAGGAATAATTTTATTTCCAATATTTACAAACATAAGTATTGCATTATGAACTTGAATTTAGACAGTTCTCAAAATAAGATATGCAAATTACCTACAAATACATGAAAAAATGCTCAAGATTAGGGAAATGCACATCAAACCCACATGAGAAATCACCTCAGCCTTGTCAGAATGGCAGTTATCAAAAACAGAGTAACAAATATTGGTAACAATCTAGAGAAATTTGGTGGAGGGGTAAATTAATGCAACCACTATGGAACAGTATAGAGAATTCTTTAAAAATAGAAATAGTACTACCACATGATTCAACAATCTCACTACTGGCTATTTATCCAAAAGACATGAAATCACTGTATTAAAGAGATACCTGCTCCACCATGTTTATTGCAGCACTGTTCACTGTAGTCAAAATATGCAATCCATTATCAGATAAATGGATAAAGAAAATGTGGCTTATATACACAATGGATTACTACTCAGCCATAAAAATAATGAAGTCCTGTCATTTGTAACAAAATGGATAGAACTTGAGATAACTATGTTAAGCGAAATAAGCCAGACACAAAATATGACTTGTACTTTTCCATATGTGGGAACTAAAATTTTTAGTACAAAACTCAATTTGAATAGAGTGTTGATTATTAGAGACATGAGGGAATGGGAGCGATAGAAAGAGCTTGGATACAAAAAATAGGGGAATGTGGGTGTGTTCATTCACTGTGATAAACATACTATTATGCAGTGTTAATAATAGGTGAGGCTGGACGACATGAATATGGGAACTCTTTGTATTACTACTTAACAGTTTTTGCAAAGTTAAAAAATTACAAAGTAAAATGTAAATAAAACAAAGACAGAATTCAATTATGGACATTAATATTTAAGTAAGACACTTTGCCCATGAGTTTGAATTGTAGCAAAGGAAAAAAAACCTTAAAATAACAGCTGTTATCAGTCATAGTGATATAAATAAATAAAAATGTGTTATGAATAAGATACATGGGAAATATTATATTTTTATGACAAATTTTTTGGAAATTTTACAACTTAATAAGTGTAATGTCATAGACAACTCATTGATTTAGTGATGAAGTCACGATTGTAATCAGATCATCTGATTCACCACACCATACAAATACACAAGAGAGATGATTCAGAGTATTGATCCATCTCAAAGATTACTTTTGATTTTCATTGTTTTGCTAGTGTATTTGTAGAGATTTGAATATTTTGTAGAGAAAGGGGTTTAAATACTCCATGATTTAATTTTCTTGTTAAACTATACATGAAACTCTAAATATATATATGTTTTCTCTGTAAAACATTTTAACTGCCAATTATGGAATTCTTGTAATTATTTGGAAACAAGAATTTCTAAGTGATGAGATACTTTTCACTCTTACCAGTTATTATATCCTGCATAGACATACTTCAAAAATTTGTGGAAAATGGAGTAAAAAGTAAATATATTTGGTGTAAAAGGATTTGTAATTGGTGTCTAGGTTTGTCACACTATGCATTTTCCGTGAAGATTATGAAGGTACTCTATTTCTTTTTCTTGCTCAGCAAAGCTGCATAGGACTTTCACACAATTATGATAGAAATGAAATTCACTTAATTATTCAAAATATAATCAATTTTAAAAGTTTTGCTTGTAATTGAAAGTAACGCCTGTTATATAGTTATAGCATACATTTATGGTTTCCACATGAATATCCAACTGCTATGGCACAGTTGTTTTGGTTTGGACTCTCAATCTAATTAATATAGATATCTTGTACTATTCTTGTATATCTAGCCCTATGTCAGCATACTTTCTTGATAACCATAGCTTTAAAATAACTTTTCAAAGTGTACAGTAAAAGTCCTCCAAATTTTATTTTTTAAAAATACAATTTGCTTAATTATAGATATTTTATATTTTCATATAAAATTTTGGATCAGTTTATGATTTCTGTAAAGAAAACTTCCCAGAATTTTGACAGATATTGTGTTAAAGCTGTAGATTGATTCTGGAAGAACTGTCTTTTGAACAACATTGAATCATCCAGTCCATGAACACAGAGTATCTCTCCAATTATTTAGAAATTACTTTATTTTTGTACAATATTTTGTCATTTTAAGGGTATTAGTCTTCCATTTTGTGTACCTTGTTAATTTCATTAATGGTTATTTAATCCCTTTTTAATTTGTTTTAATTGTACTCTGCGCTTTGTTTTTTAATTGTTTGTATATAAAAATCTAACTAACATCATCAATCATTTTGTTTTGTGATGATTATGTGTGGTATCTTAAAAAAGTTAATAGAAACTGCATATGAAAAATGCACAGATTTCAAAAATTTTTGCACAAACAAACTTTTTGTTAAAACCTATTTTCCACAAACTTTGATATAGCCTCATATATTCAGGCCTCGTAAGACATTGCATAAACAGATCCTGTGTTCCATTTACTAGTTTCCAAAATGGTGTCATGTTGTAAATTATACTGCCATGTAACAAGAATACAGCAGCGCAGTGAAGATACAGAGGATCTCTCAAGTTGCCTGCAAATGGCTGCTTGCATTTCCTTCTTCCTCATCCTTAACCACTGGTAACCACTACTCTGTTTTCACTTCCATGCTTTGTCATTTCAAGAATACTATTTACATGGATCATTTGTCATGTAATTTGTTAGCAATTTTCAACATTCTATAATTCTCTGGGGATTTATCCTATTTGTTGTGTTTATCAATAGTTTGTTCCTTTTATTGTAGAGTTGTATTCTATGTTATAAATGTGCTAATATTTGTTTAAGTCTTTTCCAGTAGTTTTAAAATTGTTTTCTTGGTATCATGTCTTTTTTAATTAAAAAAAATTTTTTTTGACAGGCAGAGTTAGACAGTGAGAGAGAGAGACAGAGAGAAAGGTCTTCCTCTTTTGTTGGTTCATCTCCCAATGGCCACTGTGGCCATCGTGCTGCGGCTCGCGCACCGCGCTGATCCGAAGCCAGGAGCCAGGTGCTTCTCCTGTTCTCCCATGCAGGAGCAGGGTCCAAGCACTTGGGCCATCCTCCACTGCACTCCCTGGCCACAGCAGAGAGCTGGACTGGAAGAGGAGCAACTGGGACAGATTCCGGCACCCCGACAGGGACTAGAACCTGGTGTGCCGGTGCCGCAGAGGTTGGATTAGCCTATTGAGCCTTGGTGCCGGCCGGTATCATGTCTTAATTATTCTGATTAAGCCAAAAAATTCAATTGATTAATCAAATAGTGATTGTATGTTTAACTTATTTGAAATTGTTCAACATCTTTCCTGGATGGTTGTAGCAATTTACTTCCTCACCAGCAATGTATAAATGATCCAGTTTCTCTGCATCTTCACTAGCATGTTGTGTACTACTAGTGTTTCTTTTTAAAATTAATTTAGCCATTCTGATATGTACGGGTGATATCTCATTATGGTTTTACCAGTTACTCTGGTAATGATATCTCATTATGGTTTTGACTCAGTTCCTCTCCAAACAAGGGTAAGGGTCTATAAAGACCTAAAAGTTCTCCAATACAAAGGAGGTCAGGAACCTGTGTTTTGAGACTACCAAGCTCCTTGTGGCTACTTTTTCCACTGAGGGAAATCTCTCTTGGTTCAAGACAGATCTTGAGTGATGAAATGACAGACAATGTGTATTTACTGCCCTCATTTCTAAGGCTGCTGTGTATCTTTTCTTTGGAATCTTGCCCCACACCCGCTTTCTTGCTCCATTCCCCGGTAGGACTTCCTCTCTGCACTGCTGCTGAGGGTGGCAGAGCAGTGCTCCTAAGTAGTCGACCTAATGCAGTTCCAGTGTGCCGGATGCTCGCCTGCGAGAGTCCAGCGTAGTATAAAGACACGATCATTGCTTACTCGGTTCTCATGGAACTTTATTCATCCAGATGCAAGGCGAAAGAAAAGAAGCCAAGCCCTCCTTCTGCATAATACTGTCCCCATTATATACCCAAGGTTCCCCTAGCAGGACGCTCCCAGCCAATGGCAAGTCTGTTCACATGCAGTCTATGTAGGCACAGTTCAATCAAGTTGAAGGGCACATAGTGCCTCAGGTCGAAAGTTCAACTTGCTCCATCGGGGTTGTTTGTGTGTCTTCAGGACATCCTGTGGTTAGCACTTCCTTGACTTGTTTTTCTCAGCAGCCAGCACTTCCTTAACTTGTTTTGCACAAGTTGTTACAACAGGCCATGCAAACAGCAAAGTGAGGAAGTTCCCACAGGTGGCCAGCCTGCGGTTCCCCACACCAGTGTCTCAATCTGTGTGTGCTGACTTGGGTATAGGGGCTGCGGAGTCTCTTCCTGAGACTGGTTTTCAATGTGGTATGCTTGATCCTGGCCCTGGCTGGATTAAGGTTTGTACATAATTTCCTCTCCCCCTCCCAAGTGGGAGGGTTCTCTATGCTGTACTGATTGTAGTTAGGTGAGGGTGGAAGGAGTCAACTCTTTCCTGCCTTCTTTAATGGACCTTTCCTTATTGCTTTACTATAACCAGGTGCTATGGTCTTTCATCTGGCTTTCCTAGCTCTTGAAAAGGTAGGTGGGACGGTGAAAATTCAATCAAATTGCTGTCTCTGTGGGGAGCAAAGTGGGGGAACTTATTCAGCAGTGACCTTTCTTCATAGTCCTCTATATTATGATGATGTCTGCTCAATCTATATAGTGATCTCCTTTGGTTTATCCCTGATATTGATAATATTTATCATCCATCTTTTTCTTCCTCAATTGTGCTAGAACTTTGTTAATTTTATTGATCCTTTCAAAGAATCAAGCATTAACTTATTTTTTGTTTTATAGTTCTCAATTCCATTTAATTTCCACTAATTTTACTTTCTTTCCCCTTAAATAGATATTATGTGTGCCCCTCTTTTGTTTGTTTGTTTGTGGAGGCAGAGACTTGCATTACAGATTTGACAGATATTTTTTTCTAATATAACCATTTAGGGCTTTAAAAATTTTGTCAGCATTGTTGTAGCTGCATTTTATAAATTTAGATATGTATTCTTAACTGAATTTTACTCTTATTTTTATTAAGAATAATGTATTTATTTCATTTTCAAGGTGCTTATTGCTCATATGTAGAAATTTACTTGATTTTTGTTTATTTAACTTTTGCTGCATTGTTGTACTTGTTTATTAGTCTAATAAATTTTTTTATGGAATTCTCAGAATTTTCTACACACAGGATCATGTCATTTGCATGTAAGTACCATTTTGACTGCTAGTTTCCAATCTGGGTGGGTTTTGTTTCCTTTGCTTTTCTCATTTCACATACTAACTCCTGTAGTATCACATTGAATAAAACTGCTGAAAGAGGATATCTTTTTGTTTTCTATAATTTTGTGGAGAAGCTTGAACCAAGGCCCTACACAGTGTCTTGGATGCAGATGCTAGATACCATAAGGCCTTACTCTCCTCCCATAATCGCTCAACCTCCTTCCTTTACTTAAAAGTTTCCTTATCTTAATTGTTAATTTTGCCTTTGACTGCCTGTGCCTCCAGGGTCTTTTCCAAGAAGTCTTTGCCGGTGCCAATATCTTGCAGGGTTTCTCTGATGTTCTCTAATAATTTGATGGTGTCAGGTCGTAGATATAAGTCTTTAATCCATGTTGAGTGGATTTTTGTGTAATATGAAAAGTAGGTGTCTTGCTTCATGATTCTGTACATGGAAATCCTATTTTCCCAGCATCATTTATTGAATAGACTGTCCTTGCTCCAGGAATTGGTTTTAGATCCTTGATCAAATATAAGTTGGCTGTAGATGTTTGGATTGATTTCTGGTGTTTCCATTCTGTTCCATTGGTCTATCCATCTGCTTCTGTACCAGTACCATGCTGTTTTGATAACAACTGCCCTGTAGTATGTCCTGAAATCTGGTATTGTGATGCCTCTGGCTTTGTTTTTGTTGTACAAGATTGCTTTAGCTATTTGAGGTCTCCTGTGTCTGCATATGAATTTCAGCATCGTTTTTTCTAGATCTGAGAAGAATGTCTGGTATTTTGATTGGTATTGCATTGAATCTGTAAATTGCTTTTGGGAGAATGGACATTTTGATGTTGTTGATTCTTCGAACCCATGAGCATGGAAGATTTTTCTTTTTTTTTTTGTATCCTCTTCTATTTCTTTTTTTAAGATTTTGTAATTTTCATCATAGAGATCATTAATGTCCTTGGTTAAGTTTATTCCAAGGTATTTGATTGTTTTTGTAGCTATTGTGAATGGGATTGATCTTAGAAGTTCTTTCTTAGCCATGTCATTGCCTGTGTATACAAATTGCCGTTGATATTTGTGCATTGATTTTTATATCCTGCTACTTCGCCAATCTCTTCTATGAGTTCCAATAGTCTCTTAGTAGAGTTCTTTAGGTCCCCTAAATAAAGAATCATATGATCTGCAAAGAGGGATAGTTTGAGTTCTTCCTTCCCAATTTGTATCCATTTAATTTCTTTTTCTTGCCCAATAGCTCTGGCTAGAACTTCCAGAACTATATTGAATAGCAGTGGTGAGAGTGGTCATCCCTGTCTGGTACCAGATCTCAGTGGAAATGCTTCCAACTTTTCCCCATTCAATAGGATGCTGGCCATGGGTTTTTCATAAATTGCTTTGATCTTCTGTATATAAAGATAATTGGAAATGAATCTTGATGTGAATGGGATGGGAGACAGAGCGGGAGATGGGATGGTTGTGGGTGGGAGGGAGGTTATAGGAGGAAAAAACCGCTATAATCCAAAGTTGTACTTGGGAAATTTATATTTATTAAATAAAAGTTTAAAAAAAACTAAAAAAATTTCCTTATCCTGCTTTATATGATTGAAAAGCAGCCTTTTTGGGGCTGGCACTGTCACATTGCAGGTAAATATGCCATCTGCAGTGCTGGCATCCCATATGGGCGCCAGTTCAAGTCCCAGCTGTTCCACTTCCAATCCAACACTCTGCTATTGCCTGGGAAAGCAGAAGATGGCCCAAATCTTTAGGCTCCTGCACCCACATGGGAGACCCAGTAGAAGCTCCTGGCTTCAGATTGGCTTAGCTCTGGCCATTGTTGTCAATTGGGGAGTGAACCAGCAGACAGAAGACCTCTCTCTCTCTCTCTCTCTGCCTCTCCTTCTCTCTGTGTGTGAATGAACTCCCTGAATTTTGAGACTGGTGCATCTGGTCCTACAAAGTCCCTAATCACAGGACTCATAAGGTCATGTAGTTCTCTCTGCATTACCTATCTTGCAATTCAGTCTTATCTTGGGGACTTTCTTTTCCAGGAATCTCAGACCCCAGAATAAAAGGAATCTACCACCTGCACATGTCCCCAAGATTTACTGGAGTCCACTTTACCATCATTAAAATTACTTAAAGGAAACATTATCACTGACCAATCAAAGTAGAGCCATGAATGCCACAGACCAGTGAGTCACATGGAAATGAGCTGGACACGCACAGCTTTGCCGCAAGTTCCTTGATTTACATGTTGCAACCAATACTTCCTTTTTTTCAACCATTCCAGTGTCAGGTATTGGCTTTCTCTACATCAGTTGACTGAAGTGAGTTTTGGAGTTCTAGTGCAACTCTTCCAAACAGTATCAGGGCTTTGAGTGACCGAAGTCACTCAGTCTTTTACCCATTGTATATTCACTGTTTGTTTAGTTCTCCTCTATTCTGAGCTTGTTGAGATTGGGTTTTGTTGCTGCTGTTTATTTTTAAACACGGTTTGGTGTTGTATTTTTATTCTCCAGCTTTTGCTTTTTATTATTTTCATCTTGTAAACACCTTGTCACATTCAGTTAAAATGATGTGAATTTTTTCTTGAAAACAGAGATATTAATATTATAGGGTGAAACACTCATGACAATGAACATAACTTGGGGAAAGGGGAATATATTGTCATTTACATGGTAGGATTCAGTGAAGCAATATTTATAGTCAATTACTAAATGATATAACATCAGCAAAATTTTTATACTCTCTATATATTCACATCTATGTTAAAAAATGAAATATTTGTCATTATAGTTCTGGCTTATTTCACCTAGCATGATTTGTCAAATGTTTTTTTTTTTTCTGTGTCTGTTGAGAATATAAAAGTCATTTTTCTTTATTCAATTGTTATGATGCACTACATATTTTCTGATGTTAAACCAATCTTGCATTCCTATGATAAGTTCTTTTTGGCTATACTGATGTGTCTCTCATATATTGTTTAATTTGATGTACTCATATTTTGTTGAATTTTTTTTTCATATCTTCATCCAGTTGGGTTGTATTTTTTTTTCTTTTTTTGTGATTCTTGTCTGGCTCTGATGTATGGGCAGCTCTTCCCTCACTGAATTAACTTAGAAATCTTCTTCATCTTTTTTCTGAATTCTTCTTTAAATGTTTGCTAGAGTTGACAGTGAAATCATTAAGCCTAAGCTTTGCTTGAAGACAGTTTACTTACTTATTTTCTATCGAGTTTAAAAAATCCAAAATCTATGCATTTGACTCATTGTGGCTTTAACGTTCATTTCCCGAATGGCTGATCATGTACAGCATCTGTTCACATGCATCTTTGCCATCACAGGGCTTCTTGCTAAAGTGTCTGTTCAGGTTTCACACCCATATGCTAATTTTTGGTTTGTATGACTTGAAAATGTTTTGTGTATTCCAGATTCAACTCATTTGCCAGAAATGCCATTTGCAAATACTTTTCCTCAGAGTGAGGTTTGTCATTTCTTTTTCCAAACAGTTATTTTTCAGAGCCAAAGATTTTAATCTTAGTAAAGTCGACACTGCTAAAATTGTGTTTTAAAATTGTGCATCAGATTTTGTTGTCATATATATATATATATAAAAAACATATATATATATATATAACATTGTTTAACCAAAGTCACACAGATATCTTCCAAATTTTTTCTGGGGTATGTAAAATTCTAGAATTACATTTAGGTTCTTTTTAATCTATTTTAACTCACATTTTATATAAGGATAAAGATATAATTAAGATTCTCTCCTTCTCTTCCTGCATTGGGGTTAACAATTATCACTCTTTCTTTGACTTGCTTTTGCGTATTTGTCTAAATCATGCTGTATTTGTATAAGCCCATTTCTTAATTCTCTATTCAGTTTTACTTATCTATCTGACTATTCTTTCAACAATACCAATTGTCATGATAAATATAGCTTTATGGTAAGTCTTGACATTGGGTAATATCAGTTCTCCAATTTTCTTTTCTTTCTGCAGAATTGTTTTGAGTACTCTAACTTCTTTGAATTCTCATACATATTAGAAACAGTTTATCAACATCTACCCAAATAACTCTTGAATTTTACCTGAGATTGTGTTAATTCTTTTGATCATTTTTAGCATTTTTATCTTGCTATGCCTCCTAATCCATTAGTTTAATCCTCTAATGTATAACTTCTTTGAATTTTATCAACATTGTATAGTTTTCAGCGTATAGCTCCTTTATGTAATCTATTAGCTTATGTTGAATTATTTTATTTTATGTATTTCTTTAAATTTTTGTGTATTCATTTGAGAAAGAGAGAGAGAGAGAGAGAGAGAGCTCTCCCATCTGACGATTCACTTCCAAAATGTTCTCTAACAGCCAGGGATGGGCAGGGACTGAATATAGAAGTCAGGAACTCAATCCAGGTCTCTTTTGTGAGTACAAGGGAAGTAATTACTTCAGCCTCCCAAGGTCTGCTTTGGCTAGAAATTGGAATTAGGAGCTGAATCTGGAAATTAACTCAGGGATTTCAATATATGGGATAAAAGCATTTGAACTGCTAGCCAAAACAAAAACCTAGTCCTGAAGAATTTAGAGAGGTTTGGTGTATTATTTTAAATTACATTTTAAATTTAAATTTTTAGTAGGGTGAAATACAATTGAACTTTTAATTAGGTGCTATTGCTTGTAACCTTGCTAAACTCATTTACTACTTCTAATAGTTCCTTTGGGTTTTAATGCTTAGACAACAATGCCCTCTACAAAAAAAAAAAAAAAAAAAAAAGCAGTCTCTTTGGTTTTTCCTTTTTATTTTCCTATTTTTCTGGCTAAGGCTTCCACTATGTTGTTAAATAGTAGTGGTGAGAGAAGACAAATTTGCCTTATTCCCAATCTCTGAGGAAAAAGATGCATTTCATCACCATCAACTAAAAGCTTTGGATTTTTAGAGATGACTTTTAGCAGATTAAAAATGTGCTTGTTTACTTTTCTCTTATCCCAACAGTATTTTGTAGAGGAGATAGGTAAGGAGAGCCTGGGATAAATTTTCTCTCTCTCCTGCAAGATTGCTATTCATCTCTCTCTTAAATTTGGAACACACTGACATCTCTCAGGGACTTCTGTGACCTTTTCTGGTGAATGCTTGATTGGCTTCATGTAGACAAATCCTATGCATCTCTGCAAGTCCTTTCTTCCTCAAGGAGTTTGACTTTGTTCCACCAGCCTTGGTGAGCTATTTTAGCTTAACTCTCCTGGCTGTTGTCTGATTGCTTCTACTTCCAGTAACTGCATATTTCCTATTCCTGGCAGTCCTTATCAACTGCTATTACGTTTTAGCTCATGTCATTTCTCTGTGACTTAAGATTTCCAAAGTTTTGGGAGTAAATGGTTCATTTTAAGTTAATATGACTATTTTATATTTTATACATGAGAGTAACAGCACTTTTTTCCAGTTTTCCATATCGCTAAACAGAAGACAGATGTCCAACTTTATCTAGCATTTTGAGCTACTCTCATAGAAGAGCTGATTCACTTTCTTAGATCAATATAGTACAGAAGTGACACTCCAGTGACCCCATTGGTTTGCATATGATCTCTTAGTTGTGACGTTGCATCCTCATGACAAACAAATTCCTTGTGCTATTTTGACCACCTGAGCACCTGTTTGCACATAATTCTGAAAAGAGTTCCCATAGAAGAGAGATGGGAGATTGAGGATTAAGACAAATTACTCAGGAAGCAACAACAAAAATACCCCACCCTAGTATAGGGAAATCATTAGTTAAAAACCAAATTATGGTTATTGCTATACCAGTCACACATTCTTAAAATATGGTTCCTAGAGCAGTCCAGGTACCACTGGCAACTTGATAGAAATGCAGTCTCTGGCCTCAATCTGTTGTGCCTTAGTGAGTGCTGACAGGAGTGCTGCACAGTGAGAAACTTTGGAATCCTTTATTGCTAGTGGTTGAGAGGGAGCTCATGCCCTAAAGAACTCTGCTCAACCCCAAAGTTCATAGCAACAGGGTTTATAAAGGGAAAAACCACAGGAGGGGAGGGGAAACACATGGTTGCCAGGGTCAAGCAGAATACATGGTTACTAAAGTCAAGCTGACCTAAAGCCTATGCGAAACTAAGATCAATTATAACCTTGACAATACCAACTACAATCTTAACAATACCAATTAGAATTTTGACATTAGTCCAGGTACCAACCTAAATCGTATGTGGGACATAGACACATTGTATTCTTAACATTACTCCAGGTACAGCCTGCTTTAAGCCTAGACAATCATGCTAAAGAGTTCAGTTTCTATGTTCTGTCAAGCAGGATGCAATGTACTGCTATCACTGAAGTTTTAGACCATACTTAGTTTCAGACCATAATCTCACGGTGGAGGGTGTTTCTCAAGTTGGAGACTTGGGTGCTCTAAAATGGAGTCCCTACTGTCAGGGTGCTCTTCAAACCCAGACTCTAGTTTGTGATTCAGAAACTGAGAGATGGGACTCCTCAGCCTGTGTTAAAACAGGCAATTGAGATGGTTGCAATGTACTCAACAGGTGGAGGACTATTTCAACCCATATCTTACAACTCACGAAATGTTTAGATATATAACAAAATGACATATTCCATACAGAAAACCTGTTCATCAAAGAGCACACTCTCTTACATTCTGGAAGAAAGAACAGACCTTAACCACCTTATTCTCAGAGGCTCAGTGAAGTCACATTCTTAGATTAATCTAATTTGAGTGTGTTGAACAAAGTTAATTCCATTTCATGGTTCCCCAACTGCTGGCATTTTTTTCTCTCTGACTAGAATTTATTTTATTTTTAATATAATGTTTTATTTTTGAAAGAAAATTTTAAAATTTACACTCTAATCAAAGAAGTACTAGCTCTACCTAAATAAAGAGTTCAACAAATGAAACGTAAGAAGACCAAAGTTCATCAGGAATATAGGCAGGTACTATAAATAATAATAGATAGGTACTATAAATAATAATCAAATGAAAAAAAGTTCAGCTTCAGTAACAAAAAGTAAGTTTTTAGATTCTAACTGGAATTTAGAGCTTCTTCCTGTTCTGGTATTTTATACCTACCTGATCTTTAGCACCAAAAATTCCCAAGTTAATTCCTGATTCCCTTCTTGTTCTGACCTGATACTGCACACACCTGTCAGCGAGGTCTATGGGCTCTGGCCTTTGGACTCTGTCAGAACCTTAAAACTGCTGAGCAAGTCATCTCAGTAGTTGGAACTGCCTGTAGTTTGCAAAATTTGTGAAGCAGCAGAATTCTTCACATTATACCTCACAAGAATCTCAATTGATAAAACTGATTCATGCAGAGTCATTGTTCAGGATAGCAGCAGTTGGTGGAAAAGTGGGCACAAGGAAGTACACTTATATCTTCTTTTCAGTTTTTTTTTGTTTGTTCTTATTTTGTTTTGTTATTTTTTTTGGGGGGGGAGGATCAATTTGGATGTGCCCTGCAGAATTTAGGCTGCATGCGAGTCACTGATTGAGTGATGCTATTTTTTTTAATCTTTTTTTTTTTTTTTTGGACAGGCAGAGTTAGACAGTGAGAGAGAGAGAGAGAAAGGTCTTCCTTTTGTTGGTTCACCCCTCAAATGGCCGCTGCGGCCGGCGCACTGCACCGATCCAAAGCCAGGAGCCAGATGCTTCCCCCTGGTCTCCCATGCGGGTGCGGGGTCCAAGCACTTGGGCCATCTTCCACCGCCTTCCCGGGCCACAGCAGAGAGCTGGACTGGAAGAGGAGCAACTGGGACAGAACCGGCGCCCCAACCAGGACTAGAACCCGGGGTGCCGGTGCTGCAGGCGGAGGATTAGCCAAGTAAGCCACGGCACCAGCCGATGCTATTTAAAAAAAATATATATTTATTTGAAAAGCAGAGTTATGAAAAGGCAGAGAGAGAGAGAGAGAGAGGGAGAGAGAGAGGTCTTCCGTCTTCTGGTTCACTCCCCAAATGACTGGTATAGCCATAGTTGGGCTGATCAGAAACAAGGAGGCAGGAGCTTCCTTCCTCTGGGTCTCCCACAGAGACACAGAGACCCAAGAACTTAGTCCATCATCTACTGCTTTCTCAGGCCATAGCAGAAAGCTGGATCAAAAGAGGAGCAGCGAGGACCCAAATGGGCACCCATATGGGATGACAGCACTGCAGGAGATGGCTTTACGTGCTATACCAAAGCACCAGCCCCTGAGTGATCCTATTGATGGGAGAGTCTGTAAAGTGGAAGACCAGAATACCTGGTCACCGGTACCTTCCCATGAGCAATATTTTCAGCTAAACACAGTTTATTTTTCAGTTAAAATACCCTTCTAACTTTAAATGACATGTTGAAAAGGAGAAAGAGTAATGAATTTGGGCCAGCTGCCGTGGCTCATTGATTAATTCTCCTCCTGCAGTGACGGCATCCCATATGGGCGCCAGGTTCTAGTCCCAGTTGCTCCTCTTCCAGTCCTGCTCTCTGCTGTGGCCCGGGAAAGCAGTGGAGAATGGCCCAAGTGCTTGGGCCCTGTACCCGCATGGGAGACCAGGAGGAGGCACCTGGCTCCTGACTTTGGATCAGAAGGAAGACCTTTCTCTCTGTCTCTCTCTCACTGTCTAACTCTGCCTATCAAAAAAAAAAAAAAAAAGTAATGAATTCGTTTGGTCACAATCACGGAACACATTATCCACAACAATGACAACAATGTTAAAGTTGGGATCCACATTCCCTAGGTGTGCTCACTGCTTCAGGAATGAAGGTGAGGCAGCTCTCACTCACTTTGTTTTACAAGAACCCTTTCAAGCATGCAATTTATATGCTCACATTATAATGTTCTCCATATGTGTAATCTTTATATACTACATGAAGGTGAACTACTAGTAAATTCTTTCAGTACATAAAATTGTGATTAATTGGCTGTAATTCTTACTTTTAAGTTGTGTTTCTAAAATTCATCTGATAAAGAAAATGAGAGTGGGTTAAGACAGAAGTTGTGAAAATAAATGATGAATAGGTTCAGAAAAATATGATGGAACCAATAATCATAAGGTTTAAATATTCAGTGAATAAAGTGTGCGACACTCTCCCTCAAGCATTCCAATGAAAGCTATTGTATATTTAGGCATACAAAATTATAACTTATTGGTGAGGAACTTTCTTCTACCCTAAGCCTCTAAATAGAGATATGTAGAAAATATGCATTCAAAAGATCATAACAAAGATAAGAATTATCAAAGCAAGACTGGCTAGCCATAGGAATTTAATTGTATCTACAATCAATTGCTGATCAATTTGCTGTGATTCACAGAAGTACTGTCAATCTACTTCCTCCTCATTGTCTGTAGGAGAGTACAAAAGAAACCCTTACTAATTTTCTGGCCTCCAGTTATGAAAACAAATATGTATTTATTGTATTAGGAAATGTGCCTTCCTAAACAATTACAATCATAGATCACATTTGGTACTAAATTATTTCAAATATTGAAACCACTGTGTAAAATTTTCTCAGTGTTGTGTGAGTCACCACTGTCCAAACATAATGTCTCAGATGAGTATTAAGGAGCCTCTATTTTCAGATAGAGTTTATATAATTCAAATCATTTATCATCGACTTTATTTTTGTTGAACAAAAAAATGGAGATAATTCCTAAGTGCTCAAATAATAATTGCAGAAATTCTTAGAACATTGTTGCAAGGCACATTTTTGTCTTGGCCATAAGGAAAAAAAAGTGAATATCAAAACAGATAAATACTTGGTAAGAGAATGAAAGTAGGAATTTTCCAGGGCTGGCACAGCTCTGGCCATCATGGCCATTCAGGGAGAGACCAGTGGATGGAAGATTCATTATCTCTCCCTCTCTCTCTCTCTCTCTGTCTTCATCTCTCTAACTCTGACTTTTAAATAATTAAATAAATCTTTCAAAAAATGTTTTTCCAACATTATAGGACAAACATCGATATATCACTTTCCCTTGCCAAAAAAAAAAAAAAAAAACACAAACATCTTTTATACTATTGGACACCTATAGGTTGTAAAGGGAGTCACACAGTAGATTTTGATTTTCATTGTTTATGTATGACTTATAATTATCAATTAGTAATATTTTTATCAGTAATAGATGATGTTAAATAAGTTCTTATTAAGTACCACAGATCAGAGAGGAATAACTATAGATTGAATTAGCAGTAAATTAAAAAGGAAAATTTTGAGTGGCCGGCATTATGGCTTAGTGGGGAATGCCACCTAAAATGCTAGCATCACCTATGGGCAATGATTTGTGTCCTACCTGCTCCACTTCTGATCCAGCTCCCTTCTGATGGCGTAAGAAGCGGAAGATATCCTAAATGTTTGTGTCTCTGTCACCCATTGGGAGACCTGGATGAATCTCCTAGCTCCTGGTTTCAGCCTGGCCCAGTGCCAACCATTGCAGCCAAGTGAACCAGTGAATGGAAGACCTCAGCCTCTCTCTCTCTCTGCCTCTCTCTGTGTTTCTCTCTCTCTCTCTCTCTCTCTCTCTCTCTCTCTCCTTCCCTTTCCCTCCTTTTCTCTCTGCAATTCTGACTTTCAATATAAATAAATAAGTCTTAAATGTAAATGAAATTTTTGGATAGCAAAATGAAAAATATAAATTTAAAGAATGGGATTTTGATCAAAGCTACACAGGAAGGTGTTGTGTACTCATAGAAAGTCAGTTATGTGTGTGCAGGGGGAGGCAGAGAGAGTTCCTACAACCATTGGTTCATTTCCGAAATAGTTACATTGGCCAACATGGGCAAGGACAAAGCCAGGAGCCAGGAGTTTCATCCAGGTCACCCACATGGGTACCAGGGTCCCTAATACTTGGGCCATCCTCCTCTGATTTTACCACACCATTAGCAGGGAGATAGATCAGAAATGGAGTAGCGGGGACATGAACAAGCATACACATGGGATGATGACATCACAGATCGTAGCTTTACCTGATATACCACAACTCTGTCCCACAACATATATGTGTCCCTCATATACAAGATAACCCAAAACTAACTGTATAGGAAACATAGCTAGAATTCAAATTTTGGCAGACCTTATTTTACAGCCCATGTTTGGCTTTTAGAATTATCTGCCTGGTGACATCAGTGAGAGCAGAGAGGCTCTGTTGTTATTACTAATTAATGTCCTCAGCTCAGGCTTTGTTTAGATGGATTCTGGTAAATATCGAAACATTCACTATCATCACAAATGTCAAGCTGGAGTGCCAGGAATCTCATGTTTCTAGTTGCTTTAGATCACCTTTAGGTCTTTCAGTAATATTTACCCAAACAACTATAAAACTGTAGGGAGAAAATTTCAGAATCTGATTTTCCAAGTTATTACAAAGTTGCATAAAAATAGTACATGTTGGGGCTGGCACTGCCACACAGCTGGTTAAGCTGCCGTCTGCAGCATTGACATCCATATGGGTACCAGTTTGATTCCTGGCTGCTCTGCTTCTGATCCAGCTCCCTGCTAATGCACCTGGGAATGCAGCAGAAGATGGCCCAAATGTTTGGGCTGCTGTGCCCACATTGGATACCCAGAAGAAGTTCCTGGCTCCTGGCTTAGAAATTACCCAGTTCTGGCAATTGCAGCTGTTTGTGAAGTGAACCAATGGATGGAGTATCACTCTCTCTGCCTCTCTCTCTCTCTCTCTCTCTCTCTCTCTCTATCTCTCTGTAACTCTGCCTTTCAAATAAAATAAATAAATCTTTTTTTATAAGAAAAATATTTCTATGTGTCAACTGTCACCAAATTGCAACTTTCTTAGTTGGACAATACAATGACTGGAAAACCAGGGGTGTGAAATGCAGTCATACTAGGAGTATCATTCGTGTTTCTCAGGCCACAAACTTTGGTGCTGTGCTTGACAGTTTGCTCACATTCTTTATTTAGTCTCTCAGGAAATCCTTTTGGCTGCATCCTCAAAACACATCAGAAGTTGGCCAATTATCATCTCCATAGACTTGTATCAAGATACTATCATCTCTTACCTACCTGCTGTAATAGCCATCTACTGGTCCCCTGCTTCTATTTTCATACTCTCTGTTCTGTTCTTCACACAATGTCAAATTGATCCTTTTAAATTTGTTTGCACTTCAGTTCAAAATCTCTGTAAGCACTGCATCTCGGAGTAGAGGTCAGAGTCCTTTGTGATGCTTGAAGACCTAACATGAATTTTGTTCCCACCCAATTTTGTTCACCAGCCTTTTCTACAATTACTGCCCTATCATTCCAGCCAGACTAGTCTCTGTGCCATTTGTAAATAACTGACATCCTCCTGCCTTGTCATCACTGTGTCAGAACTACTTAATTTTTCCAATAGTCTCTCCTCCCAGATATAATGGCAATCTTTTCAATAATGTGTACCCTCAGTATCCTATTTAAAATTACATAATTTACTTGAAATCTTCTATATCATGCTCTACTTATACTATACTTACACTACCAATAACTGAGTATATTAATTTGTCAACACAATAACATTCCAAAATAGTGTCTGAGAGGGTCTGGCCTTATGGTGCAGAAGGTTAAACCACTGCCTGAGATGTCAACAGCTCACATGAGCCCCAGATGGAGTCCTGGATTCTCTACTTCTGATGCAGCTTCCTACTAACACACCTGGGAAAGCAGAAGATGGACAAAGTCCTTAGTCCCGGGTCGGTGCTGCAGCTCAATAGGCTAATCCTCCACCTGTGGCGCCGGCACACCGGGTTCTAGTCCCTGTCGGGGCGACGGATTCTGTCCCGGTTGCCCCTCTCCCAGGCCAGCTCTCTGCTGTGGCCCAGGGAGTGCAGTGGAGGATGGCCCGAGTTCTTGGGCCCTGCACCCCATGGGAGACCAGGAGAAGCACCTGGCTCCTGCCTTCAGATCAGCGCGGTGCGCTGGCCGCAGTGTGCCAGCTGTGGCGGCCATTGGAGGGTGAACCAATGACAAAAAGGAAGACGTTTCTCTCTGTCTCTCTCTCTCTCTCTCTTACTATCCACTCTGCCTGTCAAAAAAATAAAATAAAAGTCCTTAGGCCCCTGATACCCATGTGGGAGACCCAAATTGAGTTTCAGGTTCCTAACTTTAGCCTGGTTCAGCCTCAGCCCTTGTAAACATTTTTGGGAGTAAAGCAGTGAATGGAAGATCTCTCTTTCTCCCCTCACCCACCTTAAAAAGAAATAAAAATAAATCTTAAAAACATATTTTCTGAGAATCAGAAAAAATAACTCTTAGAAATTCTGTAAGTGCTCAGAATATAAAATTTATTTATGGGTTATTAAACTGATAAGAGCAGATACTACACTTGATCTCAGCCAAAAGGCCGAAAAGTGATTTATTTATGGATTATTTCAAAACTCTCCTGGATAAAAAGAGATCCTTTCTTGGTACCTGAAAATATAAATAAAATGAGTATGTTCTGATTGTTTCCAGTATTCTAGAAGGCAATGCTGAGGCGGGGAAGAGAATTATCAAGAATAACAAAGAAGATCAGGTAGCTATTATTTGATAGGATGATATTTTCTCTGTGTATTACAACAGATGAGCTTTTATCTGTAGATGCTTTCTAAACAGACCTCAGCACTGTTAAGACAGTTTCAGGACGGTGCTGCGGATCACTTGCCTAATCCTCTGCCTGCAGCACCGGCACACCGGGTTCTAGTCCCGGTTGGGGTGCCGGTTCTGTTCCGGTTGCTCCTCTTCCAGTCCAGCTCTCTGCTGTGGCCCAGGAAGGCAGTGGAGGATGGCCCAAGAGCTTGGGCCCTGAGCCCGCAAGGGAGACCTTGTCTCTCTCTCTCTCTCTCTCACTGTCCAACTCTGCCTGTCAAAAAATAAAAAAAATAAAAAAAAAAGACAGTTTCAGTGATTTTAGGTTTCTGATTACATGAAAAACTCAAGTATTTGGTTCTCTCCCTCACTGACTTAAATTAGATTGACCTAGATTTGAATGTAATATAGAAATAAAATTGCTAAATGTATTTATCCAGTTGCTTTTTTTTTTATTTCACAGGTAGAGTTATATACAGTGAGAGAGAGAGAGAGAGAGAGAGAGAGAAAGGTCTGCCTTCAGCTGGTTCACACCCCAGATAGCTGCTAAGGCTGGCACCCTGTGCCAATCTGAAGCCAGGAGCCAGGTACTTCTTCCTGGTCTTCCATGTGGGTGCAGGGGCCCAAGCACTTGGGCCATCCTCCACTGCCTCCTGGGCCACAGGATAGAGTTGGACTGGAAGAGGAGCAGCCGGGACTAGAACCCGGCACCCATATGGGATGCCGGCGCCATAGGCAGAGGATTAACCAAGTGAACCACAGCGCCGACCCCTATCCATTTGCTTTTTTTTTTTTTAATGGGAGAAACCATTTTTATAAGGGTACATTAAAAAGTTCATGGAAAATGGAATTGAAAGATATGTTTCAGTACAAACTTTTTGAAATTCATGGATTTCATACTGTATATTTTCCAAAAACTTTCAGAAACCCCTTACATGCATGGATTTTAAAATCTCTTGTGCTAAAATAAACATTATAATTTCATTTTCCAGGATTTTTTTAAGTATCATTGTTTAAATCAGAATTACAAAGTCTAAGAAGTTTGAGAACTATTATGTTGCTTAGATGAGAAAACAGACACTTCACAACATTCATTGCTGTGTATCTCCTAGTACAACTTCCATTAAGAAAAATTTTAGCAGGCTTCAGTAAATTAACAAAGCCAAGAGCTGCTCCTGGTACATATTCATGTTTTAGTTATTGTAAATTACTAAATTTTAAAATGCCTGTACCCTTTGGCCTAACTACTGCACTTAGTGGACCTTTTCTCACATGTGAAATTGTGTACAATCACAATTATACTGTCCTTAAAGCAAACAAATATATAAATTATCTTTAGGGAACTGGTTAAATTACAACATATTCAATGGGACTGCAGATAGTTATTTAAAATAATGTATCAACTTTGTACTGAGAATAATCTCTAAAATGATGAGGTTAAGAACTATAGATAGTAAGATCCCACTTTTAGAACACATCTACACACATAGATGATTATGCTCACATCTTTCTTGAAGGATAATTATTGCAATATAGGGGTTACCTCCTGGGAGAACATGTTAGCCAGTAATCAAGGAACTACTATATATCCTTGCTTCCTTTTTTATTTTATTTTTTTTGTTAAGATTTACTTATTTGAGAGGTAGTCAGAGAGTGAGAGACAGAAAGGTCCTCCATCCGTTGGTTCATGCCCCAAATGGCCCCAACAGCCAGAGCTGAGCCAATCCAAAGCCAGAAGCAAGGAGCTTGGGTGCAGGGGCCCAAGCATCTGGGTCATCTTCCACTGCTTTCCCAGGCCATAAGCAGAACTGAATCAGAAGAGGAGCAGCCGGGACATGAACCGCTGCCCATATGGAATGCCGGGGCCACAGGCAGAGGCCTAGCCTACTATGCCACAACTCCAGCCCCTCCTTTTACATTTTACTAAAATATGACCTGGAGCCAGTGCTGGAGTGCAGAATAATCCTCTGCCTGCAGCGCCGGCATCCCATACAGGCTTGGGCTCTAGTCCCGGCTGCTTCCCCTCCAATCCAGCTCTCTGCTATGGCCTGGGAAAGTTCAGTAGATGGCCCAGGTGCTTGGGCCCCCGCAACCCACATCGGAGATGGGGAGGAAGCACATGGCTCCAGCCTTGGTGGCTCTTTGGGGTGTGAACCAATGGAAGACCTTTCTCTCTGTCTCTCCCTCTTACTATCTTTAACTCTACCTCTCAAGTAAATAAAAAACTTAAAGATTATGACCTGTTTTTAAAAATTAAAAATTGTGAACATACTTGTAAATAATGACTAGTCTGGGATAGGATCTAATTCCCAACGCTCATTTCCGTGCACCATATGATCCAGTCTAGATTGTTGGTTCAGAAGGATTTTAAATTTTGAACCACTTACAGAATAGCAAGCATAAGCCAGGACCATCTCAAGTCCTGAAGTTATTCTGGTACAGCTCTTGATTAAAGCAATGAATTGTTCTCAGCTTAGAAACTTAAAATCTGTTTCTGGAGAACAGAATGAAAGACATAGACCCCTCAAAAACAAAGCACCAAGAATCTATTGAGTCTGCCCCACAAATCTTAATAAAATTCTTAAGGAAACAGACCATTATGCTATTTGAATATTTAGAAGTGGAAGCTTTAAGTACCATCTTAACATTTTCATTTAATCCTTAAAACACTGAAGTAGGTATTGACCCTTTAAGATCAGAGGTAAAGTTCACACCGCTAGCATTTGGTAGAGCCAGGGGAACTCGGAACCAGTCTTATGTTTCTTAGTTACCCCAACTATTTTAGCATATTGTCACCCAACACAAAATACTGCAAGTCAGTTCTTACTTTATGACCAGTGAAAAACCCATGCTGTGTATATGTGTGTAGTGTATATGCCATCATCATATGATTGCTAAGCCCCCAAAAGATGTTTTAAAACAGTACTTGAGGGGCTAGCACTGTAGCAAAGCAGGTTAAGTTGCTGCTTGCAGTACTGCATCCCATATGGTGCCAGTTCGTCTTGGCTGCTCTACTTTCTTTCTAGCTCCGTGCGAATGCACCTAGTAAAGCAGCAGAGAATGCCCCACGTGCTTGGTCTCCTGCATCCACATGGGAGACCTGGATGAAGCTCCTGGCTTCAGTCTGTCCCAGCCCGGCTGCTGCAGCCGTCTGAGGAATGCACCAGTGCATGGGAAGACCTCTGTCTCTCCTTCTCTGTAATTCTGCCCTTCAAATCAATCTTTAAAATTTTCGAGTCTATTAGCTAATACCTCATTTCTACTTAACAAAACTTTGGCGCCTCCAGTGTATACTCTAAGTAAAAATTTGCATATTAAGACAAAGACAAAACATACATAATTTTATTACAAATTGTTTAAAAAAAACCAGAATGCAACATCCTTAAAAAGTCCAAATTTACTAATGATACTAATTCCTACAACTTTGCTGTGCTGCCATACACAAGTCACGAAATTAAAGAAACCATTAAATATTTAGGAACATTCAACATCAGAAGCTTTAAAATCTAACTATATGTAGTAGCCCCTCAAAAAGCTACAACCTGCATTTTTAAAAAAAAGTATTTTCTCTACAAAGAATCTTATCAGTTATACAAAAATCTGTACAGTTTTTTATACTGAAGCTAATATTGAGCTGCACTTGAATTCACATTCTTAGCAAAACAACTGCCTGAGCATACATGCACACTCCACACTCATCATTACAGGATAGCCATTTATTCTTCATCTTCATCTTCTTCCTCATCATCTTCATCTTCTTCCTCTTCCTCTTCTTCCTCCTCGTCTTCAGGTTCATTCTTCTTCTTTGAGCCTGTGGGCCTACCAGGGCCCTTCTTTCCCCGCTTCACTTTTGCCCTTGGCATGGTATGCAGCAATATCCTTTTCATATTTCTCCTTTAGCTTAGCTGCTTTCTGTTCATATGGTTGTTTATCTTTGGCTGACTGTTCAGACCACATCTCACCCAATTTTTTTGCAGTGTCCCCAATGGACAGGCCAGGGTGTTCCCTTTGTTCTTTGGGCGATGTTCAGAGCAAAACAGAAAGAAGGCAGATGGTGGTCTTTTAGGAGCATTGGGATCCTTTTTCTTTCCCTTCTTATCACCCTTGGGAGGAACCTAATTTTTCATCTCCCATTTGCTTTAATACTAAAGTGAGGTATAGCATATTCCAAACATGTGCAGTAGCACTTCATCACACCTGTGATGGCCCATAAGTGATCACTTCTATTATGGGGAAATCAGACAGACCAACTAAATGATTTTCAGTGCAATTAATAGATTTCACTGAAGTCAATATTTTGGTGTTGGTTGATCTTAGCCTCTCATCCCTCATTATGACCTTGGCTCCTGCGTAGGTCTCTAAGATCCAGGGGTTTCCCTTAGGGACTCAATGACAGACTCCTTTCCATACATTCCAGTCTTCTCCCTGGTAGAGTTCATCCAACTGCTCCCTTAGAACTCTTCCTTCTGAGTCTCTCTCTCTCTCACTCTCTCTTTCTCTCAGTCTCCTCTCTCTCTTTTTAAACACTTACTTATTTATTTTGAAAATCAGAGTTACAGAGGGGAGAGAGACAGAGAGAAAGAGAGAGATCTTTCATCCAGTGCTTCATTTCACAGATGGCCAAAACAGCCAAGATAGGAGCCAGAATTTCATCCTGGTTTCTTAATCCAGCTCAATTCAACTTTTGAGATTCTTGTCAGGGTCACCAACTTTGGGCTTCAAGATAAATAGAAGTTTTCACATTTTTTATATCGATGATTTTGAATGTTTTCACCAGGAAGAAATGCAGCTTAGTCCTGCTAAGCCACACTGGCAAGGATGAGCAGGGCAGTGGCGCCTTTTCTCTTCACAAAGACACTGGAACAGACTTCTGTGAACATGTCCATGTTTATTCACAAGGTCATACATTATAAAGGGCAGGTGAAAGGGGCGTAACCAACTCTGGGGAACACTAACTATAGGACAGAACGGACACTGGTGCCAATATGCCTATCCAATCAGCTTGAAGTTCACATAGCTTCCCAAGTGAGCTTAATGGGACTGGGCCTCAAGCCAAAGTTGTTTACCTGATGGCAGAAGGCAGGGGTGGGGAGAAATGCGCCTGGGTTCAGCTAACTGCTGAGATCGCCCACAAAGAATGATTAAATATTTGAAGAGATAGATATCTGTTCCATGATTGGAAAATACAGTGTATATATGTATAGCAGAATTGCGCAGTATAACATAAGTATGTGTAATTTCAGTTAAATTTTTTTAAAAAAGTACTCAATAGAAAGGTTAGAATTTTAGAATCAATCTCTTCAGTAGTAATTGAACAGGCAGAAACATTTGATTGTGACTAATCAGTGATCTACAGATTGTGGTTGTCATTTTTCTAAAATTTACAAACTAACTGAATAGTGTTTTACAATACTTTTTCCAAATAACACAGTAGATTCTGTGGAAAAAATATGCTTGAGAAGTTTCATCTAAAACAAATAAATACCTTCATCTAGGGTTTTTGGGTTTTTTTTCTTGCTAATAATCCAAATAAATCTCTAAAAGTGAATATAACGTATAATAATTTCCAGAACTACCACTATTTTTATTGAGAGACAGATAGATCTCCCATCCTCCAATTTACTCTTCAAATTCCCACAACTAAGAGCCAGGAGCTCAATCCAGGTTCCTTATGGAGGTTGTAAAGATCAACCTGGGTCAACATCTGCTGCTTCCCAAGGCTACCTTAGTATGAAGATAGAACTGGGACTACAACCAAAAACTGGAAGTCAGGCCCATTATTATTTAATTAGAGAATCTTTCTCAACCTATAAGATAATTTGGAAAGCACTAAGAGAACAACTTTTTCTTTGTTTTCTTTTCTTTCTTTCTTTTTTTTTTTTTTTTTGAAAAGATTTCTTTCCTGTTGCTGGAATTCTTTCATAAAATGATCAAATTAAAAAATCAGAGATCTGAGAAAAGGTAGTTTGTCATATTGGGAAGGATATGGTAAATGCATCCAGATAGCAATAATGCTACCATTTGTCATCATATACTAGTAGTTTAAATAAAAATTATGTTTCAACAAGATTTCTAAAGTTAACCCATTCAATTAATTAAGTCAAATGAAAAGCAAAACATTCTAATAATTTGGTTGCTCACTTGCCTTTTAAAAGATATTTCTTTAAGAACTTTTATTATTATTATTATAGACAGAACTTTGAGTTTAAGGTCAAAAAGCAACTTAAGCATCAAGTATAAATTTTAACAGTTATGATATTGACCCAGTAGATTGTATTTTCATCCTTCAAAGAAAAAAGAATGAACACACAATTCAATGACACTCAATAGTCATTATTGAGAATTTATAGCATGCCAGGCCCTGTGCTAGCTGTCAGGGTTATAAGGGAATAAAACCCCAAATGTGCATCAATCCAGTAGGGAAAATAAACACAATTTTTGAAAGGCAATATGAAGCAGAATTAAAGTGTTAGGTAAGAAGTCAGATATGAGCTTATGTGTGTGTGACATAAAGGCCTAAAGAAAAGACATCTATGTCCAGCATATGCATCTGCATCTCAAAGTCATCCCGATAACATTTCAGGGGCAGCCAAGTATTCGCATCCTGCCCTGCCCCTTCTGCCCCATAACCTGCCAGGTGGGGGTCCCCGCCCCTTCTGCCTGACAATCTTCCACAATCTCCCAGATGCAGCCCAGTATCTGAATTTTAAATACCCTGCTCCGAATCCTGATTCTCCAGGGGGTCTTGCTCACCCTTCCTCTAAACTCAGGATGGCCAGCTAGCTTCTTCTTGTCTGATACCTTCAGGGGATAACTCAGATAGGAGATTCTTAATATTTACATCCATAAAATCCTTTGTTTCAGGAGAGGATGTGTGAAGACAAAGACCTATCTCCTTAAAACCCCCCAGCCTCAACCGGACTGCACGCTCAGCCCTCTGCCTCTATGCTGAGTCGCCTGCCTGCCTGCCCAGGTATAATCTCTGCACTCAACCATGTAACCTGGCTCCTCCCCCACCCCCCATCCAGTCCGAACGACTGGGTACTCTCCCTCAGGTTCTGTCTGGAGAGGTGCCCATCCGTTCTTATGGAAGTCCCTTCCTTAATAAACCTTGCTATTTTACCTCCCACTACTCTCTGTCTCATGCCTGAATTCTTTCTTGTGCAAAGACAAGCACCCTGCCATTCTCTGGTAACAAAAGCGATGAGTATGAAAATTGAAAATACAAAGGTAACAGAAAAATGAATACCATCAGTTTTGAAAGCAAGTCAGATTTAAGAACTTGACATTCTTTAATTAGAGTCAGGCCCTTGGGTAGGAAAGTAGCTAATGCAGAGGAATCACCTTTCCAAAGGAACTGTAACATGAAAGAACATATAGAGTTTGGGGAACTGTGGATATTTTTTTTTGCTACTAAAGGAGAAAAAAGGATATATTTATGGTAATAGGCAAGAGTTAGATCATAAAAAGTCTCATTTGTAAGCTAATAAATTTAGATTTTTTGTACATGGATGGTAGGAAATATTATAGTGATTATAGGAGTATGATGTCCTGAGCAGGCACATGCTTTGAACAGATTGTGCTGCTCACAGGCTCAGAGCAAGGTGATTAACTGTTTTAATTTCCTATATATTTTCTTGGAAGATCAGGTTCTTTACACAGCTTTCTAACATATAAATTTAAAGTATTTATAGGATTTTCCCCTCTGGGAAATGTGTTAGCTGTGTTTTAAAATATTAAATGCTCTACACATTTAAAACTATTCTTTACTTTCTTTCAAGAAAGGTGGGTTTT
Source organism: Oryctolagus cuniculus (assembly GCF_051225735.1). Taxonomy (NCBI): domain Eukaryota; kingdom Metazoa; phylum Chordata; class Mammalia; order Lagomorpha; family Leporidae; genus Oryctolagus; species Oryctolagus cuniculus. Next base: position 95,335,689 of record NC_142871.1, on the reverse strand, counting down.
TCTTGGGATATTTTTGTCATATACTAAAATTCAAGACAAATTTCAATACATCATATAGCCAATGTTAGCTGTTCAAGTTATTTGGATATTTTATAAAAGCCAAGGTTCAGCAAGAGTAGAGAGGATACATGTGTACAATCTGCACTCTTCTCATAATCCCTTAGAGATGTGTGCAGGGATCAGGATCCTGCAGAGACTGACATGAGGGAGACTGTTGGAATGGAAAGACACCATTCTCTATTTCTGCTCCACTTTTCAAAGGTCAAGTTTTAGAAAACAGTCTTGCCAATGAGGTATTAGAGGCTGGTTGAGCAAAATAATCTAACCCATGTGCCAGTTATTTATAGGTGTTAGTTGAAGCAAGAGTTGCCCAGCATCTGGAGATGAAGGTCTATGCAATATTGAAGGTTTCTTCAATAGAGGCAAAATCATTAGTTTGTTGGAAAGCTGAGCTTAAGAGCAGCTCTGCCCTCTGAAGAAAAGCAAACTCTATAGTTTCAGCTATTTTGTCTAAAAAACCCTACATAAATTTCTGGGGTTATTTTTGGATAATCCTATTCCTTTTCCTGTAGCCAATGTATTGATAATTTAGAAATGTGTTATAAAACAAAAGAAACTACCTACCTGAGATTTTGAGCATTTCAGAGGTGCTCCATGTAATATCATTGCATTCTTTTAGTCCCAATTGTATGTAAGAAAGTATCCAATCCAGCCTTAATAGGCTGGGGAATAATAAATTAAGAGGTGAATTATAAAATGACTTTTAAAGTTGCTGAATTTTATGACACTACATTGTATTTTGATTTAATAAATTACTGCATTGTGTGGTTCAGATAAGCAGTCCAATGTGCAATGTAAATCTAATGGGAGTATAAAAGTTATTTTAGAGGAAGATATATGAGTGTAAAGAAGTTCTTGGAAAAAAAGCTTTCATGAGTAAGGATTTGGGGCATCTTAGAAGTGGAGGATCTTGATTCATGGAGGCAGGGTGGGTACATTGTGAATGAGTAGGCAAGTGAGGGAAACAGCAATGACAGCATAGGCGTGCAGCCGGGAGTGAGCTCCATTGTGTGCAGGTTTTGAAGGGTTGACATACATCAATGAGAAGACTCATGGTATCAAGTACAGTCCTTAATGAGAACCAGGGGCCAACATTACTTACATGCTAGACCCATGCAAATTAGGTAAAAAATGTAGAATTAACTAAGTATCTTTAAAAGGCTGTTAAAACACAAAATAAAGTTACTGCTCTATTATTTATAAATCATTTTAATCATTTGTAAACTCAAGTACAAAATCCTGAAGAGTGTTTTCAATAATTTAGCTTTTAAGGTCATGAAGAGCTCTCAAATATTTTTGCTGAATATTCTTTTAATAGAGCTCAAGTAGTTATGCTACCCATATTTACAAATTAATCGAAAATATATATTTTTAATTTTCCACTAGAATAGGTATATAAAATAACTTGACAACATAGTGGCTGAGGCACCCACAACATGTGGAGGGAGGCAGCTATTTTGAAATTAGTAGTGGCTGTGGCAACTCTTGTGTGTGCCTGGCAACTGTCAGGGGGAAGTTTGAAATGAGTAGTGGTTGTGGCAGCTCTTGTGCATGTTTGTGATCCAGGGATTTTACTAGAGGGAAAAATCCATTCTCCATTGACTTTGAATCTGGCTGAGAGGATTGACAGGGAGCTGGGCACTCATGTAGGACAATGACATGCCCCCAGCCTGTCAACATATCACGGGCTCTGGAGCTCAAACCACCAAAATTGAACACCCACAGGCAGCTGGCTCTGTGAATGTCTCAGCCTCTCTATGAAAAGGATAAGCAGGCAGAGCTGAGCAGATCCTCTGCACATCGGGACTGTGTGATCCTTGTTTGCTGAGAATGTGGGAACTGTGTGACTACACAATTTGGTGCAGGGTGCAGCTGAGTCTCTGGAAAATAACTCTGTGTGGTGCCAAAGACTTTCTCTATTTGCATGGAGTGGATCATTGCAGCAGTATGTGTATGCACACAAGCAATGCACAGACACTTTGTGTGGTTTGTGTGGCAATGCACCCACTGTGGGCTAATGAGGGCCCACATTGGAAAAGAAAAGGTGAGGGTTTGTTTATGCAAACAGAGGTGACCATATCCTCTTCCATGCTGCTAATAGAGGGGATCTAACATGCTAAACTTCGGTGTTACCCTGGATACTCATCCAACCCTGGAACACTGCCCAGAGCTCCTTGGGCACACCCAGCACACACCTCTGAGTATTCTGAAATGACAGACACTGTACTGAGCAGCAGAGGCATAGTACAAAGATAAAATACAATCAGAGGAGAGAACCAACAAGTCTTCCAACAAATGCCAAAAAATAAATGCAGAAATTAAGAAACAAGAATAAGAAAGATAACATGAATCCTTCAAAGAAGCACAACACTTCAATATTAGAATGTGAAGGTGAAAAGATTGATGAAATACCTGAAAAATAACTCAAAAAATTTATCATAAACAACGAGAAGCAAATTCATGAGTTAAAGAAATCCATACATGACATTGAAGAAAAATTCAGTCAAATTGAAATATTAGAAATGAAGAGTGCAATATGTCAAATGAAAAATACAGTGGTAAGCCTTAACAACAGATTGGGTGAGGCAGAAGAAAAAATATCCAAGCTAGAAGACAAATCATTGAAAATATCTGTCAGACCAAAAAAAGAAAAGAAAGGGAAAGAAAAAGAAAGAGAAGGAAAAAGAAAGAGAAAGAGAAGAAGACGTAACCAGAAAAATGAAAAAATGAAAGGCAAATTCAAGATTTATGGGATGCTATCAAATGACTCAACATACGGGACTTTGGAGTTTCTGAAAGTGTGGAAAGAGAGAATGGATTAAAAAGCCTATTCAGTGAAAGAAATACAGAATGTACCCTATTTTGTAGAAATAAAAGTACGTCAAAGTACACAAGGCACATGGAATTCCCAATTGAAATGACTAGAAAATATCTTTACCACAACACGTTGTTTTCAAAATTTCAAATATTTTTTATACTGAAAGGTTATTCTTTTATTTATTGTTTTAACTTTTATTTAGTAAATACGAATTTCCAAAGTACAGTTTATGGATTACAATGGCTTCCTCTGCCATAACTTCCCTCCCACTTGCACCCCTCCCATCTCCCGCTCCCTCTCCCATTCCATTCACATCAAGTTTGATTTTCAATTCTCTTTATATACAGAAGATCAATTTAGTATATATTAAGTAACGATTTCATCAGTTTGCACCCACACAGAACATAAAGTGTAAAATACTATTTCAGTACTAGTTGTAGTATTAATTCACATTGGACAACACATTAAGGACAGAGATCACACATGAGGAATAAGTACACAGTGACTCCTATTGTTGACTTAACAATTTGACACTCTTGTTTATGGCATCAGTAATCTCCCTAGGCTCTAGTCATGAGTTTCCAAGGCTATGGAAGCCTTTTGAGTTCGCCGAATTCGATCTCATTCAGACAAGATCATAGTCAAAGTGAAGTTCTCTCCTCCCTTCAGAGAAAGGTACCTCCTCGTTTGATGGCCCTGTTCTTTCTACTGGGATCTCACTCACACAGAACTTTCATTTAGGTCCTTTTTTTTTTTTTCACCAGAGTGTCTTGGCTTTCCATGCCTAAAATACTCTCATGGGCTCTTCAGTCAGATCTGAGTGCCGTAAGGGCTGATTCTGAGGCCAGAGTGCTGTTTAGGACATCTGCCATTCTATGAGTCTGCTGTGTATCCCGCCTCCCATGTTGGATCGTTCTCTCCCTTTTTGATTCTATCAGTTAGTATTAGCAGACACTGGTCTTGTTTGTGTGATCCCTTTGATTCTTAGACCTATAATTATGATCAATTGTGAACTGAAATTGATCACTTGGACTTGAAGTAATGAAATGGAATTGGTACACGCAGTCTTGATGGGATTGTATTGGAATCCCCTGGCACATTTCTAACTCCACCATTTGGGGCAAGTCAGCTTGAGCATGTCCCAAATTGCACATCTCCTCCCTCTCTTATTCCCACTCTTATCTTTAACAGGGATCACTTTTCAGTTAAATTTAAACACCTAAAATAATTGTGTGTTAATTACAGAGTTCAACCAATAGTATTGACTAGAACAAAAAAATACTAAAAGAGATAAAGTATTAAATTGTACATCAACAGTCAGGACAAGGGCTGATCAAGTCACTGTTTCTCACAGTGTCCACTTCACTTCAAAAGGTTTTCTTTGTGGTGCTTGGTTAGCTGTCACCGATCAGGGAAAACATAAGATATTTGTCCTTTTGGGACTGGCTTAATTCACTCAGCATGATGTTTTCCAGATTCTTCCATTTTGTTGCAAATGACCGGTTTTCATTGTTTTTGACTGCTGTGTAATATTCAATAGAATACATGTCCCATACTCTTTATCCAGTCTACTGTTGATGGGCATTTGGGTTAATTCCAGGTCTTAGCTATTGTGAATTGAGCTCCAATAAACATTAAGGTGTAGACAGCTTTTTTTGTTTGACAATTTAATTTCCTTTGGGTAAATTCCAAGGAGTGGTATGGCTGTGTTGTATGGTAGGGTTATATTCAGGTTTCTGAGGAAAATGGCCAACAGACACATGAAAAAATGTTCAAGATCACTAGCAATAAGGGATATGCAAATCAAAACCACAATGAGGTTTCACCTCACCCTGGTTAGAATGGCTCACATTCAGAAATGTACCAACAATAGATGCTGGAGAGGATGTGGGGAAAAAGGGACACTAACCCACTGTTGGTGAGAATGCAAACTGGTAAAGCCACTATGGAAGTCAGTCTGGAGATTCCTCAAACTTCCAAAATTAAAACACAAAGCAACATAAAAAAAGTTTCTGAAATGTGCATGAGAGAAATTCCAGATTACTTTCAGAGGAACCCCAATTAGTCTTACAGCTGACTTCTCATCAGGAACCCTATAGGCTAGGAGAGAATGGAGAGATATACTATAAGCCATAAAAGAAAAAAAAAATAAAAGAGCTGTCAACTCAGATTACTGTACCCTGTAAATCTCTCATTCATGAATAAAATGAAATAAAGACCTTCCATAGGAAACAGAAATTGAAAGAATTTGTCACCACTCATCCAGCTTTAAAAGGAATGCTTAAAGATGTGCTGCACACAGAAACACAGAAGGATACTCACCATTATGAAAGAATGTGGGCCGGTGCAGCGGCTCACTAGGCTAATCCTCTGCCTGCGGCGCCGGCATTCTGGGTTCTAGTCCCGGTTGGGGCGCTGGATTCTGTCCTAGTTGCTCCTCTTCCAGTACAGCTCTCTGCTGTGGCCTGGGAGTGCAGTGGAGGATGGCCCAAGTGCTTGGGCCCTGCACCCGCATAGGAGACCAGGAGGAAGCACCTGGCTCCTGGCTTCAGATCGGTGCAGCACGCCGGCCACAGTGGCCTTTTGGGGGGTGAACCAACGAAAAAGGAGACCTTTCTCTCTGTCTCTCTCTCTCTCTCACTGTCTAACTCTGTCTGACAAAAAAAAGAAAGAAAGAAAGAAAGAAAGAAAGAAAGAAAGAAAGAAAGAAAGAAAGAGAGAAAGAGGAGGCATAAATTCTCCCAGTAAAAATAGAAAGAAAATACAAAGCAACCAATAGGAATCCACTATTGATAGAAAGCTGAAAAAAGATATGCCATATATCTCAGTATCCTATTCCTGGGAATTTACCCAAAGGAAATGCAATCAACTTAGGGAAGAGTTATTGCAGCTCAATTCACAATAAATAAGGTATGGAATCAACCCAGATGTCCATCAACTGATGACTGGATAAATAAATTATGGCATATATACACTATGGGATACTATTCAGCCATGAAAAGGAATGAAATCTTGTCTTTTACAACAAAATGGATGCAACTGGAAACTTATATTTAGTGAAATAAGCCAGTCCCCAAAATATAAATACTATATGTTTTCCTTGATCTTTGTCAACTAATAGAATATCAAAAACATAATTATAAAGTAAAATTGGCATTTTAAGTTTCCATGATTGTTTATAGCCATGAACAATGTTCTTTTTCTTCTTACCATTTGTTGAACTCATTACTTAATGTTGGAATTAATCTTATGAGTATAAAGAAAACTGGAAGTAGATATTGGAAAATAATGAGAGGGAATAGAAGGAGGAGGAGGAAATGTGTACATGTTGGTGGGAGGGATGGTATGATGGGAAGGATCACTATGTTCCTAAAGCTGTACATATGAAATGCATGAAATTCGTATACCTTAAATGAAATTTAAAAATAAAAAGCAAACAAAACAAGAACCGACTTACATATATTCAGTACATTTTAATGAAGTAGCATTTCAGAGAAGTATGTCAAAGTTATAATGCTAAGCATATGAAAACACCTGTAGAATGAAAATAAGGGAAGCATAAGTAAAACAGAGTAGTGGGGAAAATGGAAATTCGATGGTCATTTCTCCAATCTCCATTCTCAAGGGACAGAGGAAATGAATATAATCAACCAGTATGTTCAAAGATTCAATTTGGTACACACCTTGCTCTGTCAAGGCTTCAAAGTTCTGCAACATGCCTAGATGCCAACTCAGGTAGACGGCTGCACCTGGCATGCAGTGAGGTTAGAGAGACAAATGTTAAATTACTTGTTAAATAAGGTATTGCTTGATAATTTCAGTGCCTACAAGTGGATGATGAGTCCAAATCTCAAAGGACCAAAAACAAAAACAAAAACAAAAAATAACAAATGCTAATGAGAGTAGAAGTTTGTTTAATTTCCCATGCAATCTCCTTTTTTTAACTACTCATACTGACTTTTATTTTTATCTTCATTTATATTCCTATGTTTAATAAGGCATGCAAAAATGTAAGATGGGTTTCATAGTGCATACTGAGAACTAGTGAAAGCTTTAATATTTATGACAATTAACTTGTCTTGCTCACTGGTTATTTAATTATTTCATTTTAAAGGTCTGCAGTAAGGGGTTAGAGTTTGGCACAGAGGTTTTGACACTGCTTGGTATGACAGCGTCCCATATTGGAGGGCATAGTCTAAGTCACAGATCCTCTATTTCCCATCAAACTTCCTACCAATGCCTACCTACCCTTGGAGACAGCAGATGATGGTTCAAGGAATTGAGTCCCTGCCATGCATGTGAAAGATCTGGATTGAATCTAGGCTCTTGGATTTGGCCTGTCCCAGATACAGCTATTGTGGCACTTGCAGAATGAACCAGTAGATGAAAGACCTCTCTCTGTATTTCTGTCTTTCTTTGTTTCTATGCCTTTCAAGAAAATGAAAACACAAATAAATTAAAATTTAAACATCTAAAGTAGAATTTGGGAGTGAGTTATTAAATATGTAAAACTGTCAAAATGAGTCTTTACAAAATAGGCAATAGGGAAAAAATAGCATAGTCAAAGAGCCTGGATTGAATTTCAGTAACAATAATTTGTGATTACGGAATTCCAATAAGAGTAATCTGTGATTATAATTCCAGGTTATGATTTTTCCTCCCTCTTGCCTTTCCTTCCTTCCTCCAGTCCTCTTTCCTCCCTTCCTTACTTTCTTTCTCCTTCCCTCACTTCTCTCTTTGTCTTATTTGAAAGATAGAAATGTGTTTAAATTTATCCTAGAAATGTGCTGAATGTTCTATTTGTTTAATTCTCATATTCACTCTATTATGCACCATCACACTGTATGTTCCAGATGTGTGGACTACATCAATAGGTTCCTTGCCACACAGCTTCAATTTATTTTGACCAATAAAAATCACAAGCATGAATTTGGAGGGCAGAAAAAGCAGCAAGTTCAGTGAAAGGGAGACCCTTCCTTCCAGGTCTTGGGTTGATACTGGTTGACTTCATTCTAATGCTCTCCCAACCAAGCTGTTTCAGCAACTGCAACACTGGTTGACTTCTTCTGCCAAGGTCTGGAAGCCCATAACTGATTGCACATATAGTTGCAAAAGCACATTAATAATTTACTCATGAGCATGGGATGATAAGAAGTTGCTAATATCTAGTATAAAGTGTCATAATGATTATTTGGATCATCACAGGGAATGGTATGGTATACTGGACAAGTAGAGAGCAATCATTGGCAGAGCAACTGGCTATGGTTTTCAATCACTGTGATGCTAATAGTGACTAAAACAGATTACAACAATGAGTGGCTACTGTGGCTAACTTCTGATGTCCCTAAGAAAGCATGCAGTGATGATAACCTGAATGTCCTACTCAGAATATGTGTGGGAGAATACAACTCTCCTGTGCTAGCTTTGAAGGAATCCCTTATGTCCTAGAGCCCAATGATAGCTGTAGGTAAGAATCAAGCTGAGGGCATGATTGACACTATGAAATTTCTGCCTAAATCACATGAACAACAATGCCAAATCTCTTATGGTAATATAAGAACACTAAGGAAGAAATGGGAATATAACACATTGAACAGGGACAGCTGGCTAGACCAGGAAAAGATGGAGAATGTTGAACCTTAGAACTTTTGTTTGCAGTGGATGCAGTCTATTCTCTGCTCACCCATCTTGAGGGCCACAGTCTTCTACCAGGTGAAAGCTTTGCAAAGAGTTCACAGTTGCCTCACAAAGAAATGAGGTTTCTTCTGGGATCACATTGCTTCTCGGCCAATAGAAAGGATTGCAGATGGTTCAACACAGTACAAATGGATAAGTGGAAGGTCTGATCCAAAAGGAGTCAGTTTCCAAACTGAATAAGTTACTGTAGTAGACGTGAATGTGCCTTCCCTGATCACATGTCTTATGCTAATCCCATTGTTTACTGGCTTATAAAATTCTTTGTATTTACTTGGAGTTTTATAATAATATAACATTTCTTTTGACCAGAGTGCTCATTTTATGGCCAAAAAAGGTGCACTGAGGGCTTACACTTATGTGAAATAAAGCTTATGTGTGTGCCACCAGCTTTAAGAAGGTATTGTATAGAGTGAAAGAATGAACTAATGACTATCCATTTAGAGAATCATTTGGAAGACAGTACTCTGTACAGTTAGGGTGCTGTTCTATAGAAAGTGAAGTATGCATTCAACTAGCAGTCAATGTATGGAGCTGCCTCCTCTATAGATCGTAGCAGGTCCATGTAACTTTCAACTTCCCATTTCTTGCCGTTTAGGATTGATTGCTTTAGAGGTTCTAGTGCAGAACAAAATAATTGTTTCCACCAGGGATAATAGCCATTGTTTCATTAACTCGGAAGTTAACATTGCCCCTTGGCAATTTGTGTCTGCTCCTGTCACTGAATTAAAACTCAGTAGGATGCTAATTTACTACGGAAGTGAATTTTAATTATTCAGGAGTAATTGCATTGAACTTATGCAATGATTGTAAGGAGACTAAGTCTAGAACCAGTGGATTCACTGGAATTTCTTTTAGGACTAACTTAGGACCCTCTTTATCACTGAAGAATTGTAGTGATTCAAAGACTGCAGGACTCAGATCATAGGAGGATAAATTGTCAAATCTCTACAACTTGTTAACTATGGCACTAGTAAGTAGAGCATGAGGATAACATGAATGAAATGTGGATGAAGGAAACCTGGCTTATAAAAGAGGACCTTTTACCACTCACAACAATAAAGTCTATAGCAAGTATGTGTTATGCTAATGAGTCCATCTCCATTTTTGGCTATTGTTTAGTTTTCAGGTTTTATTTTGATTGATTTGACTGGACCCTGCAATGATAAGCTTGATGGGAAGACTTCATAATAGTCCCTGATTTAAGGGTACACTGTTTTCATTTGGGCAATGGATGAGGGGGATTTTTGAGGCACCAAACCAACAAACTTTGCTTCACTCTTCCGTATGAGCTGTCTACCCTCTCTGCCAAATCCTGTGTCCTGGAATGCAGACTTTCCAAATAAAGCAATAAGGTACTTTGTTTCCGGATTCTGCTTTTGTTGGGTTATGGGAGTCAAGAGCAGAAGATAGGTGAGCTAGAAAAGTGAATGATATTGATTTCCCTATTCTTTCCTGGAACGCCCACATTTACTTATCAAAGACTACACAACCTATCTAGTGATACCAACCACAGACAGTTACTCTCTGATGGCTGTGACCATTTGGCTTACTTAGCCATTTTGAAGTAGCATAGTGGTAGCTCCCTTCTAGCCTTGGGCTTTGACATCGGATTTGGTTTTCCCTAAACCTGCCCAATTCTTTCATAGTTTCCCCATTCATCCAACTTTTCTCATTATCCTTACCTAAATGCATGACATTTTTTTGGAAATGCTAAACCTTTCGTTTTTACTTGTAAAATACATTTTATAAAGAATAAACTGCCTGCAGATAATTGTCTCAATGTTAAGGTTTCTGCATATTTCTTTTATACTGGTATAATTAATTAGAGCAATTTCAGGCTACAGTGAGCTAATTATCAAGGTTGGTAGGTAACATTAACCTCTTTTGGCAAAAACAGTGTATAATTTTAAGTAAGTAGTTTTCTCAGCAGTCAGAAATATTCTTGTTTAAAGTTATATGTCAGTAAATCTTAAAAGCACTAAAATGAATCAATTAATAGTGAAAAATAATTTTTGCTGTTTATGATAACGCTTAGAAACTCAATTTATGATAATAAACTAATTGGTTAATGCATACGTAGTTTAAACTTTGTGGTATTTGGTACATAAAAATTTGCAAATCTCTTCTCAGCTGTCTAGCAAAATATAACGACTAAGTTCTTATCTTCTCATTTCCCCTAGGCCTACACACTCTCATTACTTCTTCTATGTTTTTGTTAATGGCTAAGACCAGTAACTTCTGCTTCATAACATTTTACCATCAAGACATAAAGAAGCAGGGATTATAATACCATGTAAATATGATAAATTTGCTTACTAGTATGGCTTCATTCTGTTTATCTATAAAATGAAAATTATGGATGCCATTTCCCAAGTTTATAAGGTGATTAGATAATATATGCAAAAATACTTTGGAAAATACACAAATAATTTATTAATTTTAGAAAAAGTACATTTTTTTGGGGGGGAAGCCAAGATTAGAATTCTTTTCCTCCTATATATTCCTAAACCATACTTTTTAAAATATTTGAGAGGTTACAGAATTTCTCTTTATTGGTTAACCATCATAAACTCATTATTGATATGCAAAAATCAAGTAAATAATGTCTTCCTATAGGATTATATATTAAAACAGTTCAATGAGATTACAAATAAAAGCATTCAGTGTAGTTCCTTGCACAAAATAAATGCTCAATAAATGAATTACTCATCACCCTTTTCCTCTATTATAGCATCAAAGAAAAATTGTACTGTGCAAAATCAGAGAGGATTTTTCAAGACTATTGCTACTGAGTAGTGCGGTTGAAATCAACCCAACTGTAAAAAAAAAAAAAAAAAAAAAGTGAAGCTTTTTTTAAACTCTGGGGTAAGCTCATGGAAAAGTACTGAAGAACTCTGGGAGGGGAAGGTTGTTCAATGGGATAAGTGAACCACATTGCTGTTATTCCTGAAATTTGAAGTGTCTTATTCTCTGATTAGGCCATCTAGGATGGCTAACTGGTACCCACTGATTAATTCCTGCCATTCCAGATTGTGAATATGAATGAACCTTATCATCTTTTGATGATTGTATTTCAGGAGATAACTCCCACATTCTTGGGAAAGAATTTTCTGGGTTGTACAGTTGACAGGAACCTGGGAGAATGAGTGTATGCATTTCAAGGGGGCAGAGAAGGAATTTGTGATTATGTTTTACCAAGGAATTACTCCAGGAAAAGGGAAGCCAGAGGACTTGGTTCTAGAAAAACCAGTATAAATTTTAGTCAAGGGGAAAGCTATTTGGTCAGTGGTAGTAAGATTACAAATTTTGAGCAATTTTTCCTAAGGTTGCATTTCTGATAATTGATTTTGTGTCATTTTTAGGTAAATGATTGTGAAGAGCTGCATAGAGACAATTAGACACAAGTGGCATTTTATGAGTAGGATTTTGCCAGAAGAAACAATGTATGAAAAATAAGAGGTATAAAGTCTCTGGGCATATAAAGTTGTTTTTTCTTTGTTTATTTCATTATCTGTAAAATACATGTAACCAACCCAGCATACAGAAGTGATTTGGATGTATTCATAAAGGCCCTAGGATAAAGGAAATGACCAATTTAATCACATACGTGGTTATTGGTACTAATGTGTAAATGCTTAGAACCTACCAATGAGATAGTTCACTTCTTTGTATTGTCACTGGTAGAAAATTGCTCCAAAATGAAAGAAAATAAAGTACTCAATTCAGAGCCAATTACAAAGGAAGTAGGATCCCCTTCTGCTCAGGTGGAACTTCAGTGGCAGATTTGGCTGTTCCTTCTACCTACCTAGTCAGCTTTGACAATGAACAACCCCTCAGCATCCTTTTCCATTGAACCCAGGGGTCATGAGGCAGATATGTCCTTACTAGACTAAAGGAATATTGTTCTTTCCATTGGACACATCTTCTTTACCAATTTTTACTTATCTTTTCTCCTTTCCTCCTTATCACTGTAGACAGTGACATCCCCTCTTTCACTTGGTTTGTTGTTCTAGGGCATTTTGCTTTCCCCTTGCATCTCTTCCTTTTTCTTTCTTCCTTCAATGCATATTCTTTCGGTGTGTTTTGGGGCTTGTGTCTTTCTTATCCACTTCTGAATCAGTGGCTGAACTCTTTAAAACAATCAGAGAGTTCTAGAGATACTTCGAGACACTTTATCTCAACTCTTCCTTTTCACAAGAAAAGTTGCACCAAACTGAAATCCCTTGATAAATTTAAATTAATTGTTCTCGGAATCCAGAGTCTTTTTTTAAGGTTTATTTATTTATTTATTTGAAAGTCAGCATTACATAATCCAGAGTCTTTATCCATCTGCTTCATCTTTATGATATTCAGGGGATACCACATGATTGATTTATGCTTCGCTAGATTTATGCATGGCTACACTAATCTCCCCCTCTTCATCTCCTTAGCTTCTTTAACTAGATAACCAGTTCTTCAATTCTGTTCATAGTTGTTTCCCTCCACATTCTTGAAACCAGTTGCACTCTCATGCACATTCATATGTTAAACTCATGTGAGATGAGTATAATTCTGAAAAACATTTTATGCCAACAATTGAATAAATGTATGAAAAGTGTAAATATGTCTGTTACTTTTATACAAGTCACTTTGCAAAAGTGAAGAGCGATCTGTGTCATGGTTTTGCCTCATTTAGGTGAAAATACCCTAAGGGCAGAAACACATTATTCTTTTGTCATATCATATTCTATGACACCAAAGACAGAGTGGGTGTTACACAGAAAATTCTATTGTTAACACGCATTATGAACTCTTTTGAATTAGAACTTTTAAAGTATAAGAGGATCTTTTCAGTCCCATTTCAAAGCATCTAGCTTATTATAAAATTGTACTGCCCACATATTTATGAACAAAATGACTGTTTTCCCTGTCCAAATTATAAGCTATCAGAGGTATGTGTCAATTACAAGCATAAATCATTATCACCTGTGACATCAATTATGCTTATTTGCTGTTCCTGTAACCCAGTAATAGGAAACAAAATTATTTCTATAGTTACATTTTAATCTTACCAACTGGTGAAAAGGCTCTGAAGTTGAATTCTAGTTCTTTACCCTCCTTACAAAAACCTGCACAGTGGACCGACACCGTGGCTCACTTGGTTAATCCTCCTCCTGCAGTGCCGGCATCCCATATGGGCGCCAGGTTCTAGTCCCGGTTGCTCCTCTCCAGTCCAGCTCTCTGCTGTGGCCCGGGAGTGCAGTGGAGGATGGCCCAAGTGCTTGGGCCCCTGCACCCACATGGAAGACCAGGAGAAAGCTCCTGGTTCCTAACTTCGGATCAGTGCAGCGCCAGCTGTAGAGGCCATTTGGGGAAAAAACCAAAAAAGGCAGACCTTTATTTCTCTCTCTCTCTCTCTCTCTCTCTCTCTCACTGTTTATAACTCTGCCAAATAAAATAAAAAAAAAATCTGCACAGCTTTTTTCCAAAGTAGAACATTTCTATATAGTATTCCATCTCTTTTTTTCCTCTTTTGTACTTTCTCTTTATTCATTAATTGCAACAACAAGCAAGTATATAGAAATGAACATTTGTGATATATTATGAATTTTAACATAATAAAGGGTAAATATTGGCAGAAATATAATTAAAATGTTACAAAATCTAGAGAACAGATAATGTGCTAATGTCACAGGAACTCTGAGTGTCATATGCTTCTCTGATACTTTCCATCCATCAATTATTTTAGATGCATTCTAATTTGGGTGTTTAATATTTTATATTATATTCTAAGTATATAACACTCTCAGAATACAATTAATTGCATTGTGTTAATACCTATGTGTTTAATTTTTGTGTATACATTTCAATCATTGGAAAATATTCTGTATTATTTTTAACTTGGATATATTTTGTATCAATGTGTGTGTAAATATATCATTACTTTTAAACTTAGCTGAGTACATCATAATATCACTGTGACACAGATTGTTAAACTTCAATATTACAGTATTGAGGCTGGCGCCAGGGCTCACTAGGCTAATCCTCCGCCTTGCGGCGCCGGCACACCAGGTTCTAGTCCAGGTCGGGGTGCCACATTATGTCCCGGTTGCCCCTCTTCCAGGCCAGCTCTCTGCTGTGGCCAGGGAGTGCAGTGGTGGATGGCCCAAGTACTTGGGCCCTGCACCCCATGGGAGAACAGGATAAGCACCTGGCTCCTACCATCGGATCAGCACGGTGCGCCGGCCGTGGCGGCCATTGGAGGGTGAACCAACGGAAAAAAAGGAAGACCTTTCTCTCTGTCTCTCTCTCTCACTGTCCACTCTGCTTGACAAAAAAAAAAATTAAAAATAATAAAAGAATATTACAGTATTGATAGAAATCTGTAATTTTATTTTAATTTTTAATTAATTTTAACAGATTCAATGTGATTTATAGATATAATTTTAAGAATATAATAATATTCCTTTCTTCCCTCCATGCCTCACCTCTTTTCCTCCAACATTCTGTCCTTTTCCCTTTTTTTCTGTTTTTTTATTAATTTTATTTAAGGTACACAAATTTCATACACTTCATATATACAGATTTAGTAACACATGATACTTTCCACCCTACTCTTCCTCACATCCATGTTTTCACACTTCTTCCTCCTTCCTCTCTTAATCACTCTCTTAATTTTTACAATGATCTCCTTTCAGTTTGCTTTATACTCATCAGATTCTACCTGCACTAAGTAGAGTTCAATACATACAAAGAAGAAAAAAGACACTGTTCCTCAACAGTAGAGACAAGGGCTGGGAATAATCATTGAAGCTCTGGGAGGCGGGGCCAAGATGGCGGAATAGTGAGGGTGCACACCGATAGTCCGGGAAAATTTAGTTTAATAAAAGCGGAGTTACGGTAGCCTCAGAAAAAGGATCAGGAAAAAATTGCAGAGGAAACTCTTCCGGATCTAGTGGCTGTGACTCAGAGGAACTACTGGCAGAGTAGGGTCGCCCACCATGCGGAAACTGAACCGTGGGAGCCGCAGAGTCTGTGCGCCAGTGTGGGAAGGGGAGTGGATGTGACACAGACACCAGCGGGAGAGGAGGGACGCCCAGGGCTCCAAGTCCACACATTGGCTCTGGAAGGTGAGGTGAGCTCAGTAACCGGAGACATTGGTGGGGAAATGGCGGACAGAATTTTAGAGGGAAGCGGGCTTTGAAGCGGGAAAGTTCACCAGACTGACTACAGGACAGAAGGAAAAAAAAAAAAAAAAGGTGGGGGTGTACTGATACAGACAAGTTTCTCTCTCTGCCAACCTTGCAAAGGCAAGCAAGAGCCAAAGAGCAAGCCCCACTTGGTATATACATAATAGAAGGGGAGAGTTAAGGCTACAATTCAGTAGCCTAGGCAACCCAGTGGGAGTCCGCAGGAGAAACCGAGCCTGCACAGACTCTTTGGGTAGAAGCCAGAGATCGGAAGCTAAATACCATCAATTCTGCTCAGCCTTGCAGTATTACTTACCTCCTGAATAAAAAATAAAATAAAATAAAATAAATGAATAAATAAATAAAGAGAGATTTACCACACATAACTTAAGGGTGTCACCTTTGCACACCCATAACCCTGAAGAACCAAGCAGAGCTCTCAGGCCACACCCATCTCAAGCCTCCAAGGCTCCTCCAACAGCAGGCAGTCCATTTAACACAGACATAGAAAAAAAAAAAAAAACACCTCACAGTGAGGGAAAAAGAATTAACCATGCCAAGCAATAAACACAGAAATTGAGGGAACAAGATCAACGATGACACTATGATGCCTCCAAATAAACAAAACACCCCAAGCCAAGATTATGAAGATGATGAGAAAGAAGAAATGCAAGATACGGATTTCAAAAAATTTATGATAAGAACATTTAGGAAGTTTTCAAAAGCAAATCCTTGAACTACAGAAATCCTTATTGGACAGGATTGAAAATCTCTCTCATGAAAATGAAATTTTAAGGAAGAATCAAAATGAAACGCAGAAACTAGTAGAACAGGAAAGTGTGATAGTGAAGGGAAATCAAAATGAAATGAAGAGCTCAATAGATCAAATGACAAACACATTAGAGAGCCTTAAAAACAGAATGGGTGAAGCAGAAGAGAGAATATCGGACTTAGAAGACAGAGAACAGGAAAGGATACAGTCAAACCAAAGAAAAAAAGAGGAAATTAGAAATCTAAAAAATATTATTGGGAATCTACAGAATACTATTAAAAAAAAAAAAAAAACAACATTTGGGTTCTAGGAGTTCCTGAAGGCATGGAGAGGGAGAAAGGATTAGAAGGCCTTTTTAGTGAGATACTAGCAGAGAACTTTCCGGGTTTGGAGAAGGACAGAGACATCCTAGTACAGGAAGCTCATAGAACCCCCAGTAAACATGACCAAAAGAGATCCTCACCATGACACGTTGTAATTAAACTCACCACAGTGAAACAGAAAGAAAAGATCCTAAAATGTGCAAGAGAGAAATGTCAGATTACTCTCAGAGGATCTCCAATTAGACTCACAGCAGACTTCTCATCAGAAACACTACAGGCTAGGAGGGACTGGCGAGACATAGCACAGGTGCTAAGAGAGAAAAATTGCCAGCCCAGAATATTATATCCTGCTAAGCTCTCATTTGTTAATGAAGGTGAAATAAAGACCTTTCATAGCAAACAGAAATTGAAAGACTTTGCCGCCACTCGTCCGGCCCTGCAAAAGATACTTAAAGATGTGCTACACTCAGAAACACAGAAACACGGCCATCAATATGAAAGAAGGGAAAGGAAGAACACCTACCAGTAAAAGAGCATGGGAAGCTCAAAGAATATACTAGAAAATATCTCCGGGAAAATGGCTGGACAAAGTCACTATGTATCAATAGTCACATTAAACGTTAATGGTCTTAACTCTTCAGTTAAAAGACACCGATTGGCTAACTGGCTTAAGGAACAACACCCAACTATTTGTTGCCTAAAGAAACACATCTCTCTAACAAAGATATATGCAGACTGAAAGTGAAAGGTTGGAAAAAGATATTCCATGCCAACAAAAAACAAAAAAAGCAGGTGTAGCCATATTAATATCAGACAAAATAAACTTTAATACAAAAACTGTTAAGAGAGACACAGAGGGGCACTATATAATGATTAAGGGTTCAATTCAACAGGAAGATGTAACTATTATAAATGTATATGCACCTAATTACAGAGCACCGGTCTATTTAAAAGATATGTTAAGGGACTTAAAGGGAGACTTAGATTCCAATACAATAGTACTGGGGGACTTCAATACTCCACTCTCAGAAATAGATAGATCATCCGGACAGAAGATCAACAAGGAAACAGCAGATTTAATCGACACTATTGCCCAAATGGATCTAACAGATATCTACAGAACTTTCAATCCTACATCTAAAGACTTCACATTCTTCTCAGCAGTGCATGGAACCTTCTCTAGGATTGATCACATACTAGGTCATAAAGCAAGTCTCAGCAAATTTAAAAGAATTAGAATCATGCCATGCAGCTTCTCAGACCACAGCGGAATGAAGCTGGAAATTAGCAACTCAGGAAACCCCAGAAAGTATGCAAACACATGGAGACTGAACAACATGCTCCTGAATGAACATTGGGTTATTCAAGAAATCAAAAGTGAAATCAGAAACCTCATTGTGGTTTTGATCGGCATTTCCATTACAGCTAGTTATCCTGAGCATCATTTAATTTATCTGTTGGCCATTTGAATTTCCTCTTCTGAAAAATGCCTATTCAAGTCCTTTACCAATTTCTTAACTGGATTGTTTGTTCTGTTGTTTTTGAGTTTCTCGAGTTCCTTATATAGTCTGGGTATCAAACCTTTGTCAGCTTCATAGTTCACAAATATTTTTCCCATTATGTCAGTTGCCTTTTCACTTTGCTGAGTGTTTCTTTTGGAGTACAAAAGTTTCTCAACTTGATGATTGTCTGTGCTGCTGAGGTCTTTTCCAAGAAGTCTTTGCCTGTGTCAATGTCTGGCAGAGTTTCTCCAATGTTCTCCTGTAGTAATTTGATGGCATCAGTTTGTACATTAAGATATTTTTATCTATTTTGAGTGGATTTTTGTATAGGATTAAGATAGGGTTTAGATTCATAATTCTGCATGCAGAGATCCTATTTTCCCAACCATTTGTTGAAGAGACTGTCCTTTCCTCAAGGATTTTTTTTTTTTTACCGTTTGTCAAAGATAAGCTAGTTGCAGATGCATGGATTGATTACTGGAGTTTCTATTCTTTTCAGTTGGTCTATGCATCTGTTTTTGTGCCAGTACCAGGCTGTTTTGATTATAACTGCCCTGAAGTATGTCATGTAATCTGGCATTGTGACGCCTCCAGCTTTGTTTGTGTTGTACAAAGTTGCTTTAGCTATTCTTCATTTTTTATGTTTCCATGTAAATTTTAGCAGCATTTTTTCTAGATCTGAGAAGAAAGTCATTGATATTTTGATGTGATCACATCAAATCTGTAAATCATTTTCAGTAGTATGGACATTTTGATTATATTAATTCCTCCAATTCATGAACATGGAAGATTTTTCCATTTTTTTGTGTCTTCTATTTCTTTATTTAATGTTTTGTAATTTTTATCATAAAGATCTTTCACCTCCTTGGTTAAATGTACTCCAAGATATTAATTTTTTTAGCTATTATGAATGAGATTGATCATAGAAGTTCTTTCTCAGCCATGGTAATGTCTCAGTTTACAAAGGCTATTGAGTTTTGTGTGTTAATTTTATATCCTGCCACTTTACCAAACCCTTTTTTGAGTTCCAATAGTCTTTTATTGTAATCTGTTGGTTCTCATATATAGAATCTTGTAATTTGCAAATAGAGATAATTTGACTTCCTCTTTTCAATTTGTGCACCACTGATTATTTTTTCTTGTCTACCAATGATGCCTGAGGATGTGCTATACACAGAAACAAAGATGCTCATAAGTATGAAAGAATGTGAAGGCAGAAAAATCTCCCTGGAACCATGCAAAAGAAATACAAAGCAAAAATTAGGAATATTTGTGGAAAAATGTCAAGGCAACATAATCACACATGATAGTAACCTTGAATGCAAATGGTCACCTAAATTCTACAATTAAAAGAAACAGACTTGCTGAAGGAATTAAAAAACAAGACATGGCTGGCGCTGCAGCTCACTTGGATAGTCCTCTGCCTGCAGTGTCTGCACCCCAGGTTCTAGTCCCGGTTGGGACGCCGGTTCTGTCCTGGTTGCTCCTCTTCCAGTCCAGCTCTCTGCTGTGGCCAGGGAGTGCAGTGGAGGATGACCCAGGTGCTTGGGCCCTGCACCCCATGGGAGACCAGGAGGAAGCACCTGGCTCCAGGCTTCAGAACAGCGCACTGGCCATCGTGGCCATTTTGGGGGGTGAACCAATGGAAAAAAAGGAAGACCTTAAGACATTTCTCTGTGCCTCTCTCCCTTTCTCACTGTCTAGTTCTGCCTGTCAAAAAAAGAAAAAAAAAAAAACAAGACCCAAAATTTTCTGTCTACAGGAAGCACAACTCACCAACAAAGATATATGCAGACTGAAAGTGAAACGATGGAAAAAATATTCCATGTAAAAACTTGCAGGTATTGCCATCCTAATATCAGACAAAATAAATGTAACACAACAACTGATAGAAGTGATAATGAAGGACATTATGTAATGATTAAGGGATCAATTCAACAAGAACATGTAACTATAATAAATGTATATGCACCCAAACATAGGGTACCTGGCTATTTAAAAGAAATGTTAATGCATCTAAAGGGAGACACAGACTCCAACACAACAGTAACAGGGAACTTCAACATTCCACTTCATCAATGGACAGATCAATTAGACCAAAAATCAACAAAGAAACAACAGAGCTATCAACACTAAGAGCCAAATGGACCTAACTGATATCTGCAGAACCTTTCATTCCAGAGTTGCAGAATATACATTAGTTTTATTCATGTATGGAACTTTCTCTAGGAAGGACAAAATTCTAGGTTATAAAGCAAATCTCAGCTAATTCAAAAGCATGGAAATAATACCATGCATTATATCTGACAACAATGGAATGAAGCTAGAATTTTATAATTCAGTAATCGTTAGAATATATGAAAAACACATGGAGACTTAACAACAGGCTCCTGAATGAATATTGAGTCATAGAATAATTCAAAATGGAAATCAAAAAAAAATCTGAAAACTAATGAAGGTGATAATACAACATATCAAAACTTATGGGATACAGCAAAAACAGTTTTAAGAGGGAAGTTTATAGTAATTGGTGCCAACATCAACAAACTGGAAAGACATCAAACAAATGAACTATCAATGCATCTCTAGACTTTAAAAAACAGCAACAAACCAAACCCAAAGTTAGTAAGAGGAAAGTAGTAATTAAAATTAGAGAAGAAATAAGCAAAATTTAAATCCCATAAAAAAACACACAAAATATCAGTGAAATGAAGAACTGTTTTTGTTTTCAAAATAATAAAAGTGATCCCTGTTAGGAATTTGGAAAACATTATGTTGAGCGAAATAAGCCAATCCCAAAGGGACAAATTTTTTTTAAACTTTTATTTAGGCTGGCGCCGCGGCTCAATAGGCTAATCCTCCACCTGCAGCGCTGGCACTCCAGGTTCTAGTCCTGGTCGGGGCACCACATTCTGTCCCGGTTGCCCTTCTTCCAGGCCAGCTCTCTGCTGTGGCCAGGGAGTGCAGTGGAGGATGGCCCAAGTGCTTGGGCCCTGTACCCCATGGGAGAGCAGGGTAAGCACCTGGTTCCTGCCTTTGGATCTGCGCGGTGCACTGGCCGTGGCGGCCATTGGAGGGTGAACCAAAGGCAAAGAAAGACCTTTCTCTCTGTCTCTCTCTCTGTCCACTCTGCCTATCAAAAAAACACCACTTTTATTTAGTAAATATAATTTTCCAAAGTACAGTTGATGGATTACAACGGCTTTCTCCCCCATAATTTCCCTCCCACCCGCAACCCTCCCATCTTCCGCTCCCTCTCCCATTCCATTCACATGAAGATTCATTTTCAATTATCTTTATATACAGAATATTGATTTAGTATATATTAAGTAAAGATTTCATCAGTTTGCACCCACACAGAACATAAAGTGTAAAATACTGTTTCAATAATAGTTATAGCATTAATTCACATTGGACAACACATTAAGGACAGAGATCCCACATGAGGAGTAAGTACACAGTGACTCCTGTTGTTGACTTAACAATTTGACACTTGTTTATGGCGTCAGAAATCTCCCTAGGCTCTAGTCATGAGTTTCCAAGGCTATGGAAGCCTTTTGAGTTCACTGACTTTGATCTTATTTAGAAAAGATCATAGTCAAAGTGGAAGTTCTCTCCTCCCTTCAGAGAAAGTTACCTCCTCCTTTGATGGCCCGTTCTTTCTACTGGGATCTCACTCACAGAGATCCTTCATTTAGGTGGTTTTTGTTTGTTTGTTTGTTTGTTTTTTCCAGGGTGTCTTGGCTTTGCATGCCTAAAATACTCTCATGGGCTTTTCAGCCAGATCTGAATACCTTAAGGGCTGATTCTGAAGCCAGAGTGCTGTTGAGGACATCTGCCATTCTATGAGTCTGCTGTGTATCCCGCTTCCCACGTTGGATCATTCTCTCCCTTTTTGATTCTATCAGTTAGTATTAGCAGACAGTAGTCTTATTTGTGTGATCCCTTTGACTCTTAGACCTATCAGTGTGATCAATTGTGAACTGAAATTGATCACTTGGACTAGTGAGATGGCATTGGTACATGCAGTCTTGATGGGATTGTATTGGAATCCCCTGGCACATTTCTAACTCCACCATTTGGGGCAAGTCCGATTGAGCATGTCCCAAATTGTACTTAAACTAGAAATTTACACTTTTGGCCCAACTAACAAAAAAAGAAGGAAATAACCCAAATTAATCAAATCAGAAATGCAAAACGCTGGGGCCAGTGCTGTGGCATAGCGCGTAAAGACGCCACCTGCAGTGCCGGCATCCCATATGGGTGCCGGTTCAAGTCCCAGCTTCTCCACATAAGATGATCATTCATATGGACTAAATGGGATTTACCCCTGGTATTCAGGATGGTTCACCATATACAGATTAATAAATGTGATACATCACATTAACAAATCAAGAATAAAATCTGTATAATTAGCTCGAGAGATGCAGAGAAAGTATTTGATTAAATACAATATCCTTTCATGATGAA